>NW_022603406.1:0-19540 GCF_008692095.1 Etheostoma spectabile
GAATATGCTTCTGAAAAAGAGAAGAATATGCTTTACTAGCCTGAAAAAGTGTCAATAGCCTTGGTTTCAAGGCCTAATTTTAAAACCGTATATCAGAATGCTCTGAATTACTGAGAAAACCACTGGATAGGTGATGTCTCCAAACCAGGACTGGAATGAAGCTGGAATAACGTCAGGATTCCTATTTAGAGTAGCCTGAAAAAGAGAAAGAATATGCCTTACTAGCCTGAAAAAAGTGTCAATATAGCCTGGTTTAAGCCTTAATTTTAAACCGTACATCAGAATGCTCTGAAATTACTGAGAGAAAACGATAGGTGATGTCTCCACCAGACTTGGAATGAAGCTGGCATAACGTCAGGATTCCTATTTAGAGTAGCTGAAAAAGAGAAGAATATGCCTTTGAAAAAGAGAAGAATATGCCTTTACTAGCCTGAAAAAGTGTCAAATAAGCCTTGTTTTAAGGCCTAATTTTAAACCGTACATCGAATGCCTGAAATTACCGAGAGACACACTGGATAGGTGATGTCCCCTCCAGACTTGAATGAAGCTGGCATAACGTCAGGATTTCTATTTAGAGTAGCCTGAAAAAGAGAAGAATATGCTTTACTAGCCTGAAAAAGTGTCAATATAGCCTTGGTTTCAAGGCCCTAATTTTAAAACCGTACATCAGAATGCTCTGAAATTATGTGAGAGAAACACTGGATAGGTGATGTCCCTCCAGACTTGGAATTAAGCTGGAATAACGTCAGGATTTCTATTTAGAGTAGCCTGAAAAAGAGAAGAATATGCCTCTGAAGAATATGCCTTTACTAGCCTGAAAAAGTGTCAATATAGCCTTGGTTTAAGGCCCTAATTTTAAAACCGTACATCAGAATGCTCTGAAATTATGTGAGAGACACACTGGATAGGTGATGTCTCCTCCAGACTTGGAATGAAGCTGGCATAACGTCAGGATTTCTATTTAGAGTAGCCTGAAAAAGAGAAGAATATGCCTTCTGAAAAAGAGAAGAATAGCCTTACTAGCCTGAAAAAGTGTCAATATAGCCTGGTTTTAAGGCCTAATTTAAAAAACGTACATCAGAATGCTCTGAAAATATGTGAGAGACACACTGGATAGGTGATGTCCTCCAGACTGGAATAAAGCTGGAATAACGTCAGGATTCTATTAGAGTAGCCTGAAAAAGAGAAGAATATGCCTTTACTAGCCTGAAAAAGTGTCAATATAGCCTGGTTTCAAGGCCTTAATTTTAAAACGTACATCAGAATGCTCTGAATTACTGAGAGACACATGGATAGGTGATGTCCCCACCAGACTTGGAATTAAGCTGGCATAACGTCAGGATTCCTATTTAGAGTAGCCTGAAAAGAGAAGAATATGCCTTCTGAAAAGAGAAGAATATGCCTTTACTAGCCTGAAAAAGTGTCAATATAGCCTTGGTTTCAAGGCCTAATTTTAAAAACGTACATCAGAATGCTCTGAAATTACTGAGAAAAACACTGGATAGGTGATGTCTCCACCAGACTTGGAATGAAGCTGGCATAACGTCAGGATTCCTATTTAGAGTAGCCTGAAAAAAGAGAAGAATCCTTCTGAAAAAGAGAAGAATATGCCTTTACTAGCCTGAAAAAGTGTCAATATAGCCTTGGTTTCAAGGCCTTAATTTTAAAACCGTACATCAGAATGCTCTGAAATTACCTGAGAGAAACACTGGATAGGTGATGTCCCACAGACTTGGAATGAAGCTGGCATAACGTCAGGATTTCTATTTAGAGTAGCCTGAAAAAGAGAAGAATATGCCTTTACTAGCCTGAAAAAGTGTCAATATAGCCTGGGTTTAAGGCCTTAATTTAAAACCGTACATCAGAATGCTCTGAAATTACCTGAGAGAAAACACTGGATAGGTGATGTCCCCACAAGACTTGGAATGAAGCTGGCATAACGTCAGGATTCCTATTTAGAGTAGCCTGAAAAAGAGAAGAATATGCCGTCTGAAAAAGAGAAGAATGTGCCTTTACTAGCCTGAAAAAGTGTCAATATAGCCTTGGTTTTAAGGCCTAATTTTAAAACCGTACATCAGAATGCTCTGAAATTACCTGAGAGAAACACTGGATAGGTGATGTCTCCACCAGACTTGGAATGAAGCTGGAATAACGTCAGAATTTCTATTTAGAGTAGCCTGAAAAAGAGAAGAATATGCCTTTACTAGCCTGAAAAAGTGTCAATATAGCCTTGGTTTAAGGCCTTAATTTTAAAACCGTACATCAGAATGCTCTGAAATTACCTGAGAGAAACACTGGATAGGTGATGTCCCCACGAGACTTGGAATGAAGCTGGCATAACGTCAGGATTCCTATTTAGAGTAGCCTGAAAAAGAGAAGAATATGCCTTCTGAAAAAGAGAAGAATATGCCTTTACTAGCCTGAAAAAGTGTCAATATAGCCTTGTTTCAAGGCCTAATTTTAAAAACCGTACATCAGAATGCTCTGAAATTACCTGAGAGAAACACTGGATAGGTGATGTCCCCACCAGACTTGGAATGAAGCTGGCATAACGTCAGGATTCCTATTAGAGTAGCCTGAAAAAGAGAAGAATATGCTTCTGAAAAAGAGAAGAATATGCCTTTACTAGCCTGAAAAAGTGTCAATATAGCCTTGGTTTAAGGCCTTAATTTAAAAACGTATATCAGAATGCTCTGAAATTACCTGAGAGAAACACTGGATAGGTGATGTCCCTCCAGACTTGGAATGAAGCTGGATAACGTCAGGATTCCTATTTAGAGTAGCCTGAAAAAGAGAGAATAGCCTTACTAGCCTGAAAAAGTGTCAATATAGCCTTGGTTTCAAGGCCTTATTTTAAAACGTACATCGAATGCTCTGAATTACCTGAGAGACACACTGGATAGGTGATGTCTCCTCCAGACTTGGAATGAAGCTGGAATAACGTCAGGATTTCTATTTAGAGTAGCCTGAAAAAGAGAAGAATATGCCTTTACTAGCCTGAAAAAGTGTCAATATAGCCTTGGTTTAAGGCCTAATTTTAAAACCGTACATCAGAATGCTCTGAAATTACTGAGAGACACACTGGATAGGTGATGTCCTCCAGACTTGGAATGAAGCTGGCATAACGTCAGGATTCCTTTTAGAGTAGCCTGAAAAAGAGAAGAATATGCCTTCTGAAAAGAGAAGAATATGCCTTTACTAGCCTGAAAAAGTGTCAATATAGCCTTGGTTTTAAGGCCCTTATTTTAAAACCGTACATCAGAATGCTCTGAAATTACCTGAGAGAAACACTGGATAGGTGATGTCTCCTCCAGACTTGGAATGAAGCTGGAATAACGTCAGGATTTCTATTTAGAGTAGCCTGAAAAAGAGAAGAATATGCCTTTACTAGCCTGAAAAAGTGTCAATATAGCCTTGGTTTTAAGGCCCTAATTTTAAAACCGTACATCAGAATGCTCTGAAATTACCTGAGAGAAACACTGGATAGGTGATGTCTCCACCAGACTTGGAATGAAGCTGGCATAACGTCAGGATTCCTATTTAGAGTAGCCTGAAAAAGAGAAGAATATGCCTTTACTAGCCTGAAAAAGTGTCAATATAGCCTTGGTTTTAAGGCCCTAATTTTAAAACCGTACATCAGAATGCTCTGAAATTACCTGAGAGAAACACTGGATAGGTGATGTGTCCCCAGACTTGGAATGAAGCTGGATAACGTCAGGATTCTATTTAGAGTAGCCTGAAAAAGAGAAGAATATGCCTTTACTAGCCTGAAAAAGTGTCAATATAGCCTTGGTTTTAAGGCCTTAATTTAAAACCGTACATCAGAATGCTCTGAAATTACCTGAGAGAAACACTGGATAGGTGATGTCCCCACCAGACTTGGAATGAAGCTGGCATAACGTCAGGATTCTATTTAGAGTAGCCTGAAAAAGAGAAGAATATGCTTTACTAGCCTGAAAAAGTGTCAATATAGCCTTGGTTTCAAGGCCTAATTTAAAACCGTACATCAGAATGCTCTGAAATTACCTGAGAGACACACTGGATAGGTGATGTCTCCTCCAGACTTGGAATGAAGCTGGAATAACGTCAGGATTCCTATTTAGAGTAGCCTGAAAAAGAGAAGAATATGCCTTTACTAGCCTGAAAAAGTGTCAATATAGCCTTGGTTTCAAGGCCTAATTTTAAAACCGTACATCAGAATGCTCTGAAATTACCTGAGAGAAACACTGGATAGGTGATGTCCCACAGACTTGGAATGAAGCTGGCATAACGTCAGGATTCTATTTAGAGTAGCCTGAAAAAGAGAAGAATATGCCTTTACTAGCCTGAAAAAGTGTCAATATAGCCTTGGTTTAAGGCCTAATTTTAAAACCGTACATCAGAATGCTCTGAAATTACCTGAGAGAAACACTGGATAGGTGATGTCCCCACCAGACTTGGAATGAAGCTGGCATAACGTCAGGATTCTATTTAGAGTAGCCTGAAAAGAGAAGAATATGCCTTCTGAAAAAGAGAAGAATATGCCTTTACTAGCCTGAAAAAGTGTCAATATAGCTTGGTTTCAAGGCCTTAATTTTAAAACGTACATCAGAATGCTCTGAAATTACCTGAGAGAAACACTGGATAGGTGATGTCCCCACCAGACTTGGAATGAAGCTGGCATAACGTCAGGATTCCTATTTAGAGTAGCCTGAAAAAGAGAAGAATATGCCTTTACTAGCCTGAAAAAGTGTCAATATAGCCTTGGTTTTAAGGCCCTAATTTTAAAACCGTACATCAGAATGCTCTGAAATTACCTGAGAGACACACTGGATAGGTGATGTCTCCTCCAGACTTGGAATGAAGCTGGCATAACGTCAGGATTTCTATTTAGAGTAGCCTGAAAAAGAGAAGAATATGCCTTTACTAGCCTGAAAAAGTGTCAATATAGCCTTGGTTTCAAGGCCTAATTTTAAAACCGTACATCAGAATGCTCTGAAATTACCTGAGAGAAACACTGGATAGGTGATGTCCCACCAGACTTGGAATGAAGCTGGAATAACGTCAGGATTCCTATTTAGAGTAGCCTGAAAAAGAGAAGAATATGCCTTTACTAGCCTGAAAAAGTGTCAATATAGCCTTGGTTTCAAGGCCTTAATTTTAAAACCGTACATCAGAATGCTCTGAAATTACCTGAGAGAAACACTGGATAGGTGATGTCCCACCAGACTTGGAATGAAGCTGGCATAACGTCAGGATTCCTATTTAGAGTAGCCTGAAAAGAGAAGAATATGCCTTCTGAAAAAGAGAAGAATATGCCTTTACTAGCCTGAAAAAGTGTCAATATAGCCTGGTTTTAAGGCCTTAATTTTAAAACCGTACATCAGAATGCTCTGAAATTACCTGAGAGAAACACTGGATAGGTGATGTCTCCTCCAGACTTGGAATGAAGCTGGATAACGTCAGGATTCCTTTAGAGTAGCCTGAAAAAGAGAAGATAGCCTGAAAAAGAGAAGAATATGCCTTTACTAGCCTGAAAAAGTGTCAATATAGCCTTGGTTTTAAGGCCTTAATTTTAAAACGTACATCAGAATGCTCTGAAATTACCTGAGAGACACACTGGATAGGTGATGTCTCCTCCAGACTTGGAATGAAGCTGGAATAACGTCAGGATTCCTATTTAGAGTAGCCTGAAAAAGAGAAGAATATGCCTTGAAAAAGAAAGAATAGCCTTTACTAGCCTGAAAAAGTGTCAATATAGCCTTGGTTTTAAGGCCTTAATTTAAAACCGTACATCAGAATGCTCTGAAATTACCTGAGAGAACACACTGGATAGGTGATGTCTCCTCCAGACTTGGAATGAAGCTGGAATAACGTCAGGATTCCTTTTTAGAGTAGCCTGAAAAAGAGAAGAATAGCCTTCTGAAAAAGAGAAGAATATGCCTTTACTAGCCTGAAAAAGTGTCAATATAGCCTTGGTTTTAAGGCCTTAATTTTAAAACCGTACATCAGAATGCTCTGAAATTACTTGAGAGAACACACTGGATAGGTGATGTCTCCTCCAGACTTGGAATGAAGCTGGAATAACGTCAGGATTCATTTTTAGAGTAGCCTGAAAAAGAGAAGAATATGCCTTTACTAGCCTGAAAAAGTGTCAATATAGCCTTGGTTTCAAGGCCTTAATTTTAAAATCGTACATCAGAATGCTCTGAAATTACGTGAGAGACACACTGGATAGGTGATGTCTCCACCAGACTTGGAATGAAGCTGGAATAACGTCAGGATTCCTTTTTAGAGTAGCCTGAAAAAGAGAAGAATATGCCTTTACTAGCCTGAAAAAGTGTCAATATAGCCTTGGTTTAAGGCCTAATTTTAAAACCGTACATCAGAATGCTCTGAAATTACCTGAGAGACACACTGGATAGGTGATGTCCCACCAGACTTGGAATGAAGCTGGCATAACGTCAGGATTTCTATTTAGAGTAGCCTGAAAAAGAGAAGAATATGCCTTTACTAGCCTGAAAAAGTGTCAATATAGCCTTGGTTTCAAGGCCTAATTTTAAAACCGTACATCAGAATGCTCTGAAATTACCTGAGAGAAACACTGGATAGGTGATGTCCCCAACAGACTTGGAATGAAGCTGGCATAACGTCAGGATTCCTATTTAGAGTAGCCTGAAAAAGAGAAGAATATGCCTTTACTAGCCTGAAAAAGTGTCAATATAGCCTTGGTTTAAGGCCTTAATTTTAAAACCGTACATCAGAATGCTCTGAAATTACCTGAGAGAACACTGGATAGGTGATGTCCCACCAGACTTGGAATGAAGCTGGCATAACGTCAGGATTCCTATTTAGAGTAGCCTGAAAAGAGAAGAATATGCCTTCTGAAAAAGAGAAGAATATGCCTTTACTAGCCTGAAAAAGTGTCAATATAGCCTTTGTTTTAAGGCCTTAATTTTAAAACCGTATATCAGAATGCTCTGAAATTACCTGAGAGAAACACTGGATAGGTGATGTCCCCACCAGACTTGGAATGAAGCTGGCATATCGTCAGGATTCCTATTTAGAGTAGCCTGAAAAAGAGAAGAATATGCCTTTACTAGCCTGAAAAAGTGTCAATATAGCCTTGGTTTTAAGGCCTTAATTTTAAAACCGTACATCAGAATGCTCTGAAATTACCTGAGAAACACACTGGATAGGTGATGTCTCCTGCAGACTTGTAATTAAGCTGGAATGACGTCAGGATTTCTATTTAGAGTAGCCTGAAAAAGAGAAGAATATACCTTTACTAGCCTGAAAAAGAGAAGAATATGCCTTCTGAAAAATAGAAGAATATGCCTTAACTAGCCTGAAAAAGTGTCAATATAGCCTTGGTTTCAAGGCCTTAATTTTAAAACCGTACATCAGAATGCTCTGAAATTACCTGAGAAACACACTGGATAGGTGATGTCTCCTGCAGACTTGTAATTAAGCTGGAATAACGTCAGGATTTCTATTTAGAGTAGCCTGAAAAAGAGAAGAATATACCTTTACTAGCCTGAAAAAGTGTCAATATAGCCTTGGTTTTAAGGCCCTAATTTTAAAACCGTACATCAGAATGCTCTGAAATACCTGAGAGACACACTGGATAGGTGATGTCCCACCAGACTTGGAATGAAGCTGGCATAACGTCAGGATTCCTATTTAGAGTAGCCTGAAAAAGAGAAGAATATGCCTTCTGAAAAAGAGAAGAATATGCCTTACTAGCCTGAAAAAGTGTCAATATAGCCTTGGTTTCAAGGCCTTAATTTAAAACCGTACATCAGAATGCTCTGAAATTACTGAGAGAAACACTGGATAGGTGATGTCTCCAGACTTGGAATGAAGCTGGCATAACGTCAGGATTCCTATTTAGAGTAGCCTGAAAAAGAGAAGAATATGCCTTGAAAAAGAGAAGAATATGCCTTTACTAGCCTGAAAAAGTGTCAATATAGCCTTGGTTTCAAGGCCTTAATTTTAAAACCGTACATCAGAATGCTCTGAAATTACCTGAGAGACACACTGGATAGGTGATGTCTCCTCCAGACTTGGAATGAAGCTGGAATAACGTCAGGATTCTATTTAGAGTAGCCTGAAAAAGAGAAGAATATGCCTTTACTAGCCTGAAAAAGTGTCAATATAGCCTTGGTTTTAAGGCCCTAATTTTAAAACCGTACATCAGAATGCTCTGAAATTACCTGAGAGACACACTGGATAGGTGATGTCTCCTCCAGACTTGGAATGAAGCTGGAATAACGTCAGGATTTCTATTTAGAGTAGCCTGAAAAAGAGAAGAATATGCCTTTACTAGCCTGAAAAAGTGTCAATATAGCCTTGGTTTCAAGGCCTAATTTTAAAACCGTACATCAGAATGCTCTGAAATTACCTGAGAGAAACACTGGATAGGTGATGTCCCCACCAGACTTGGAATGAAGCTGGCATAACGTCAGGATTCCTATTTAGAGTAGCCTGAAAAAGAGAAGAATATGCCTTTACTAGCCTGAAAAAGTGTCAATATAGCCTTGGTTTCAAGGCCTTAATTTTAAAACCGTACATCAGAATGCTCTGAAATTATGTGAGAGACACACTGGATAGGTGATGTCTCCTCCAGACTTGGAATTAAGCTGGAATAACGTCAGGATTTCTATTTAGAGTAGCCTGAAAAAGAGAAGAATATGCCTTTACTAGCCTGAAAAAGTGTCAATATAGCCTTGGTTTTAAGGCCCTAATTTTAAAACCGTACATCAGAATGCTCTGAAATTACCTGAGAGACACACTGGATAGGTGATGTCTCCTCCAGACTTGGAATGAAGCTGGCATAACGTCAGGATTTCTATTTAGAGTAGCCTGAAAAAGAGAAGAATATGCCTTCTGAAAAAGAGAAGAATATGCCTTTACTAGCCTGAAAAAGTGTCAATATAGCCTTGGTTTCAAGGCCTTAATTTTAAAACCGTACATTAGAATGCTCCGAAAGTACCTGAGAGTCACACTGGATAGGTGATGTCTCCTCCAGACTTGGAATGAAGCTGGATAACGTCAGGATTCTTTTAGAGTAGCCTGAAAAAGAGAAGAATATGCCTCTGAAAAAGAGAAGAATATGCCTTTACTAGCCTGAAAAAGTGTCAATATAGCCTTGGTTTCAAGGCCTAATTTTAAAACCGTACATCAGAATGCTCTGAAATTCTGAGAGACACACTGGATAGGTGATGTCTCCTCCAGACTTGGAATGAAGCTGGAATAACGTCAGGATTCCTATTTAGAGTAGCCTGAAAAAGAGAAGAATATGCCTTTACTAGCCTGAAAAAGTGTCAATATAGCCTTGGTTTAAGGCCTAATTTTAAAACCGTACATCAGAATGCTCTGAAATTACCTGAGAGACACACTGGATAGGTGATGTCTCTCCAGACTTGGAATGAAGCTGGAATAACGTCAGGATTTCTATTTAGAGTAGCCTGAAAAAGAGAAGAATATGCCTTTACTAGCCTGAAAAAGTGTCAATATAGCCTTGGTTTCAAGGCCTAATTTTAAAACCGTACATCAGAATGCTCTGAAATTACCTGAGAGAAACACTGGATAGGTGATGTCCCCACCAGACTTGGAATGAAGCTGGCATAACGTCAGGATTCCTATTTAGAGTAGCCTGAAAAAGAGAAGAATATGCCTTTACTAGCCTGAAAAAGTGTCAATATAGCCTTGTTTTAAGGCCTTAATTTTAAAACCGTATATCAGAATGCTCTGAAATTACCTGAGAGAAACACTGGATAGGTGATGTCCCCACCAGACTTGGAATGAAGCTGGCATAACGTCAGGATTCCTATTTAGAGTAGCCTGAAAAAGAGAAGAATATGCCTTTACTAGCCTGAAAAAGTGTCAATATAGCCTTGGTTTTAAGGCCCTTATTTTAAAACCGTACATCGGAATGCTCTGAAATTACCTGAGAGACACACTGGATAGGTGATGTCTCCTCCAGACTTGGAATGAAGCTGGAATAACGTCAGGATTTCTATTTAGAGTAGCCTGAAAAAGAGAAGAATATGCCTTCTGAAAAAGAGAAGAATATGCCTTTACTAGCTTGAAAAAGTGTCAATATAGCCTTGGTTTCAAGGCCTTAATTTTAAACCGTACATCAGAATGCTCTGAAATTACCTGAGAGACACACTGGATAGGTGATGTCTCCTCCAGACTTGGAATTAAGCTGGAATAACGTCAGGATTCCTATTTAGAGTAGCCTGAAAAAGAGAAGAATATGCCTTTACTAGCCTGAAAAAGTGTCAATATAGCCTTGGTTTTAAGGCCTTAATTTAAAACCGTACATCAGAATGCTCTGAAATTACCTGAGAGACACACTGGATAGGTGATGTCTCCTCCAGACTTGGAATGAAGCTGGCATAACGTCAGGATTCCTTTTAGAGTAGCTGAAAAAGAGAAGAATATGCCTTCTGAAAAAGAGAAGAATATGCCTTACTAGCCTGAAAAAGTGTCAATATAGCCTTGGTTTTAAGGCCTAATTTTAAAACCGTACATCAGAATGCTCTGAAATTACCTGAGAGAAAACTGGATAGGTGATGTCTCCTCAGACTTGGAATGAAGCTGGCATAACGTCAGGATTCCTATTTAGAGTAGCTGAAAAAGAAAGAATATGCCTTCTGAAAAAGAGAAGAATATGCCTTTACTAGCCTGAAAAAGTGTCAATATAGCCTTGGTTTTAAGGCCTAATTTTAAAACCGTACATCAGAATGCTCTGAAATTACTTGAGAGACACACTGGATAGGTGATGTCCCCACCAGACTTGGAATGAAGCTGGCATAACGTCAGGATTCTTTTAGAGTAGCCTGAAAAAGAGAAGAATATGCCTTTACTAGCCTGAAAAAGTGTCAATATAGCCTTGGTTTCAAGGCCTTAATTTTAAAAACGTACATCAGAATGCTCTGAAATTACCTGAGAGAAACACTGGATAGGTGATGTCCCCACCAGACTTGGAATGAAGCTGGCATAACGTCAGGATTCTATTTAGAGTAGCCTGAAAAAGAGAAGAAATGCCTTTACTAGCCTGAAAAAGTGTCAATATAGCCTTGGTTTAAGGCCTTAATTTTAAAACGTACATCAGAATGCTCTGAAATTACCTGAGAGAAACACTGGATAGGTGATGTCCCCACCAGACTTGGAATGAAGCTGGCATAACGTCAGGATTCCTATTTAGAGTAGCCTGAAAAAGAGAAGAATATGCCTTCTGAAAAAGAGAAGAATATGCCTTTACTAGCCTGAAAAAGTGTCAATATAGCCTTGGTTTTAAGGCCTTAATTTTAAAACCGTACATCAGAATGCTCTGAAATTACCGAGAGAAACACTGGATAGGTGATGTCCCACCAGACTTGGAATGAAGCTGGCAATCGAGGATTCCTATTAGAGTAGCCTGAAAAAGAGAAGAATATGCCTTTACTAGCCTGAAAAAGTGTCAATATAGCCTTGGTTTTAAGGCCCTTATTTTAAACCGTACATCGGAATGCTCTGAAATTACCTGAGAGACACACTGGATAGGTGATGTCTCCTCCAGACTTGGAATGAAGCTGGAATAACGTCAGGATTTCTATTTAGAGTAGCCTGAAAAAGAGAAGAATATGCCTTCTGAAAAAGAGAAGAATATGCCTTTACTAGCTTGAAAAAGTGTCAATATAGCCTTGGTTTCAAGGCCTTAATTTTAAAATCGTACATCAGAATGCTCTGAAATTATGTGAGAGACACACTGGATAGGTGATGTCTCCTCCAGACTTGGAATTAAGCTGGAATAACGTCAGGATTTCTATTTAGAGTAGCCTGAAAAAGAGAAGAATATGCCTTTACTAGCCTGAAAAAGTGTCAATATAGCCTTGGTTTTAAGGCCCTAATTTTAAAACCGTACATCAGAATGCTCTGAAATTACCTGAGAGACACACTGGATAGGTGATGTCTCCTCCAGACTTGGAATGAAGCTGGCATAACGTCAGGATTTCTATTTAGAGTAGCCTGAAAAAGAGAAGAATATGCCTTCTGAAAAAGAGAAGAATATGCCTTTACTAGCCTGAAAAAGTGTCAATATAGCCTTGGTTTCAAGGCCTTAATTTTAAAACCGTACATCAGAATGCTCTGAAATTACCTGAGAGTAACACTGGATAGGTGATGTCTCCTCCAGACTTGGAATGAAGCTGATATAACGTCAGGATTCCTTTTTAGAGTAGCCTGAAAAAGAGAAGAATATGCCATCTGAAAAAGAGAAGAATATGCCTTACTAGCCTGAAAAAGTGTCAATATAGCCTTGGTTTCAAGGCCTTAATTTAAAAACGTACATCAGAATGCTCTGAAATTACCTGAGAGACACACTGGATAGGTGATGTCTCCTCCAGACTTGGAATGAAGCTGGAATAACGTCAGGATTCCTTTTAGAGTAGCCTGAAAAAGAGAAGAATATGCCTTTACTAGCCTGAAAAAGTGTCAATATAGCCTTGGTTTTAAGGCCCTAATTTTAAAACCGTACATCAGAATGCTCTGAAATTACCTGAGAGACACACTGGATAGGTGATGTCTCCTCCAGACTTGGAATGAAGCTGGAATAACGTCAGGATTCTATTTAGAGTAGCCTGAAAAAGAGAAGAATATGCCTTTACTAGCCTGAAAAAGTGTCAATATAGCCTTGGTTTCAAGGCCTAATTTTAAAACCGTACATCAGAATGCTCTGAAATTACCTGAGAGAACACTGGATAGGTGATGTCCCACCAGACTTGGAATGAAGCTGGCATAACGTCAGGATTCTATTTAGAGTAGCCTGAAAAAGAGAAGAATATGCCTTTACTAGCCTGAAAAAGTGTCAATATAGCCTTGGTTTCAAGGCCTTAATTTTAAAACCGTACATCAGAATGCTCTGAAATTACCTGAGAGAAACACTGGATAGGTGATGTCTCCTCCAGACTTGGAATGAAGCTGGAAAACGTCAGGATTTCTATTTAGAGTAGCCTGAAAAAGAGAAGAATATGCCTTTACTAGCCTGAAAAAGTGTCAATATAGCCTTGGTTTAAGGCCTAATTTTAAAACCGTACATCAGAATGCTCTGAAATTACCTGAGAGACAACACTGGATAGGTGATGTCTCCCCAGACTTGGAATGAAGCTGGCATAACGTCAGGATTTCTATTTAGAGTAGCCTGAAAAAGAGAAGAATATGCCTTCTGAAAAAGAGAAGAATATGCCTTTACTAGCCTGAAAAAGTGTCAATATAGCCTTGGTTTCAAGGCCTTAATTTTAAAACCGTACATCAGAATGCTCTGAAATTACCTGAGAGAAACACTGGATAGGTGATGTCTCCTCCAGACTTGGAATGAAGCTGAATAACGTCAGGATTCCTATTTAGAGTAGCCTGAAAAAGAGAAGAATATGCCTCTGAAAAAGAGAAGAATATGCCTTTACTAGCCTGAAAAAGTGTCAATATAGCCTTGGTTTTAAGGCCTTAATTTTAAAACCGTACATCAGAATGCTCTGAAATTACCTGAGAGACACACTGGATAGGTGATGTCCTCCCAGACTTGGAATGAAGCTGGAATAACGTCAGGATTCCTATTTAGAGTAGCCTGAAAAAGAGAAGAATATGCCTTTACTAGCCTGAAAAAGTGTCAATATAGCCTTGGTTTTAAGGCCTAATTTTAAAACCGTACATCAGAATGCTCTGAAATTACCTGAGAGAAACACTGGATAGGTGATGTCTCCTCCAGACTTGGAATGAAGCTGGAATAACGTCAGGATTCTATTTAGAGTAGCCTGAAAAAGAGAAGAATATGCCTTTACTAGCCTGAAAAAGTGTCAATATAGCCTTGGTTTCAAGGCCTAATTTTAAAACCGTACATCAGAATGCTCTGAAATTACCTGAGAGAAACACTGGATAGGTGATGTCCCCACCAGACTTGGAATGAAGCTGGCATAACGTCAGGATTCTATTTAGAGTAGCCTGAAAAAGAGAAGAATATGCCTTTACTAGCCTGAAAAAGTGTCAATATAGCCTTGGTTTTAAGGCCTTAATTTTAAAACCGTACATCAGAATGCTCTGAAATTACCTGAGAGAACACTGGATAGGTGATGTCCCCCAGACTTGGAATGAAGCTGGCATAACGTCAGGATTCCTATTTAGAGTAGCCTGAAAAAGAGAAGAATATGCCTTCTGAAAAAGAGAAGAATATGCCTTTACTAGCCTGAAAAAGTGTCAATATAGCCTTTGTTTTAAGGCCTTAATTTTAAAACCGTATATCAGAATGCTCTGAAATTACCTGAGAGAAACACTGGATAGGTGATGTCCCCACCAGACTTGGAATGAAGCTGGCATATCGTCAGGATTCCTATTTAGAGTAGCCTGAAAAAGAGAAGAATATGCCTTTACTAGCCTGAAAAAGTGTCAATATAGCCTTGGTTTTAAGGCCCTTATTTTAAACCGTACATCGGAATGCTCTGAAATTACCTGAGAGACACACTGGATAGGTGATGTCTCCTCCAGACTTGGAATGAAGCTGGAATAACGTCAGGATTTCTATTTAGAGTAGCCTGAAAAAGAGAAGAATATGCCTTCTGAAAAAGAGAAGAATATGCCTTTACTAGCTTGAAAAAGTGTCAATATAGCCTTGGTTTCAAGGCCTTAATTTTAAAACGTACATCAGAATGCTCTGAAATTACCTGAGAGAAACACTGGATAGGTGATGTCTCCTCCAGACTTGGAATGAAGCTGGCATAACGTCAGGATTTATTTAGAGTAGCCTGAAAAGAGAAGAATATGCCTTTACTAGCCTGAAAAAGTGTCAATATAGCCTTGGTTTAAGGCCCTAATTTTAAAACCGTACATCAGAATGCTCTGAAATTACCTGAGAGACACACTGGATAGGTGATGTCTCCTCAGACTTGGAATGAAGCTGGCATAACGTCAGGATTCTTTTTAGAGTAGCCTGAAAAAGAAAGAATAGCCTTCTGAAAAAGAGAAGAATATGCCTTTACTAGCCTGAAAAAGTGTCAATATAGCCTTGGTTTTAAGGCCCTAATTTTAAAACCGTACATCAGAATGCTCTGAAATTACTGAGAGAAACACTGGATAGGTGATGTCCCTCCAGACTTGGAATGAAGCTGGCATAACGTCAGGATTCCTTTTAGAGTAGCCTGAAAAAGAGAAGAATATGCCTTCTGAAAAAGAGAAGAATATGCCTTACTAGCCTGAAAAAGTGTCAATATAGCCTTGGTTTTAAGGCCCTAATTTTAAAACCGTACATCAGAATGCTCTGAAGTTACTTGAGAGACACACTGGATAGGTGATGTCCCCACCAGACTTGGAATGAAGCTGGCATAACGTCAGGATTCCTTTTAGAGTAGCCTGAAAAAGAGAGAATATGCCTTTACTAGCCTGAAAAAGTGTCAATATAGCCTTGGTTTCAAGGCCTTAATTTTAAAACCGTACATCAGAATGCTCTGAAATTACCTGAGAGAAACACTGGATAGGTGATGTCCCCACCAGACTTGGAATGAAGCTGGCATAACGTCAGGATTTCTATTTAGAGTAGCCTGAAAAAGAGAAGAATATGCCTTTACTAGCCTGAAAAAGTGTCAATATAGCCTTGGTTTTAAGGCCTTAATTTTAAAACCGTATATCAGAATGCTCTGAAATTACCTGAGAGAAACACTGGATAGGTGATGTCCCCACCAGACTTGGAATGAAGCTGGCATAACGTCAGGATTCCTATTTAGAGTAGCCTGAAAAAGAGAAGAATATGCCTTCTGAAAAAGAGAAGAATATGCCTTTACTAGCCTGAAAAAGTGTCAATATAGCCTTTGTTTTAAGGCCTTAATTTTAAAACCGTATATCAGAATGCTCTGAAATTACCTGAGAGAAACACTGGATAGGTGATGTCCCCACCAGACTTGGAATGAAGCTGGCATAACGTCAGGATTCCTATTTAGAGTAGCCTGAAAAAGAGAAGAATATGCCTTTACTAGCCTGAAAAAGTGTCAATATAGCCTTGGTTTTAAGGCCCTAATTTTAAAACCGTACATCGGAATGCTCTGAAATTACCTGAGAGACACACTGGATAGGTGATGTCTCCTCCAGACTTGGAATGAAGCTGGAATAACGTCAGGATTTCTATTAGAGTAGCCTGAAAAAGAGAAGAATATGCCTCTGAAAAAGAGAAGAATATGCCTTACTAGCTGAAAAAGTGTCAATATAGCCTTGGTTTAAGGCCTAATTTTAAAACCGTACATCAGAATGCTCTGAAATTACCTGAGAGACACACTGGATAGGTGATGTTCCTCCAGACTTGGAATGAAGCTGGAATAACGTCAGGATTCTATTTAGAGTAGCCTGAAAAAGAGAAGAATATGCCTTTACTAGCCTGAAAAAGTGTCAATATAGCCTTGGTTTAAGGCCTTAATTTAAAACCGTACATCAGAATGCTCTGAAATTACCTGAGAGACACACTGGATAGGTGATGTCTCCTTCAGACTTGGAATGAAGCTGGCATAACGTCAGGATTCTTTTTAGAGTAGCCTGAAAAAGAAAGAATATGCCTTCTGAAAAGAGAAGAATATGCCTTTACTAGCCTGAAAAAGTGTCAATATAGCCTTGGTTTTAAGGCCCTAATTTTAAAACCGTACATCAAATGCTCTGAAATTACCTGAGGGAAACACTGGATAGGTGATGTCTCCTTCAACTTGGAATGAAGCTGGCATAACGTCAGGATTCCTTTAGAGTAGCCTGAAAAAGAAAGATATGCCTTCTGAAAAGAGAGAATATGCCTTTACTAGCCTGAAAAGTGTCAATATAGCCTTGGTTTAAGGCCCTAATTTTAAAACCGTACATCAGAATGCTCTGAATTACTTGAGAGACACACTGGATAGGTGATGTCCCCACCAACTTAGAATGAAGCTGGCATAACGTCAGGATTCCTTTTAGAGTAGCCTGAAAAAGAGAAGAATATGCCTTTACTAGCCTGAAAAAGTGTCAATATAGCCTTGGTTTTAAGGCCTTAATTTTAAAACCGTACATCAGAATGCTCTGAAATTACCTGAGAGAAACACTGGATAGGTGATGTCCCCACCAGACTTGGAATGAAGCTGGCATAACGTCAGGATTCCTATTTAGAGTAGCCTGAAAAGAGAAGAATATGCCTTCTGAAAAAAAGAAGAATATGCCTTTACTAGCCTGAAAAGTGTCAATATGCCTTGGTTTCAAGGCCTTAATTTTAAAACCGTACATCAGAATGCTCTGAAATTACCTGAGAGAAACACTGGATAGTGATGTCCCCACCAGACTTTGAATGAAGCTGGCATAACGTAAGGATTCCTATTTAGAGTAGCCTGAAAAAGAGAAAATATGCCTTTACTAGCCTGTAAAAGTGTCAATATAGCCTTGGTTTCAAGGCCTTAATTTTAAACTCGTACTCAGAATGCTCTGAAATTACCTGAGAGAAACACTGGAATAGTGATGTCCCCACCAGACTTGGAATGAGCTGGCCTAACTCAGGATTCCTATTTAGAGTAGCCTGAAAAAGAGAAATATGCCTTCTGAAAAAAGAAGAATATGCCTTTACTAGCCTGAAAAAGTGTCAATATAGCCTTGGTTTCAAGGCCTTAATTTTAAAACCGTACATCAGAATGCTCTGAAATTACCTGAGAGAACTCTGGATAGGTGATGTCCCCACCAGACTTGAATGAAGCTGGCATAACGTCAGGATTCCTATTTAGAGTAGCCTGAAAAAGAGAAGAATTGCCTTCTTAAAACAAAGAAAAAGAAAAAGAATATGCCTTTACTAGCCTGAAAAAAAGTGTCAATATAGCCTTGTTTCAAGGCCTAATTTTAAAATTGTACATCAGAATGCTCTGAAATTATTGAGAGACACACTGGATTAGTGGATGTCTCTTCCAGACTTGGAAGAAGCTGGAATACGTCAGGTTTCTATTTAGAGTAGCCTGAAAAAGACAAGACTATGCCTTTACTAGCCTGAAAAAGTGTCACAATAGCCTTGGTTCAAGGCCTATTTTAAAACCGTACATCAGAATGCTCTGAAATTACCTGAGAGAAACACTGGATAGTGATGTCCCCACCAGACTTGGAATAAGCTGGCATAATGTCGGATTCCTATTTAGAGTAGCCTGAAAAAGAGAAGAATATAACTTCTGAAAAAGAGAAGAATATACCTTACTAGCCTGAAAAAGTCAATATAGCCTTGGTTTTCAAGCCCTAATTTTAAAACCGTACATCAGAATGCTCTGAATTATGTGAGAGACACACTGGATAGGTTGATGTCTCCTCCAGACTTGAATTAAGCTGTAATAACGTCAGGATTTCAATTAGAGTAGCCTGAAAAAACAAAATATGCCTCTTAAAAGAGAAGAATATGCCTTTAGCTACTGAAAAGTGTCATATATCCTTGTTTTTAAGGCCTTAATTTTAAACCGTCTATCAAAATGCTCTGAAATTACCTGAGAGAAACAACTGGAGAGTGATTTCCCCAAAGACTTGGAATGGCTGCATAACGTCAGGATTCCTATTTAGAGTAGCCTGAAAAGAGAAGAATATACTTCTGAAAAAGAAAGAATATGTCTTTACTAGCCTGAAAAAGTGTCAATATAGCCTTGGTTTCAAGGCCTAATTTTAAAATTGTACATCAGAATGCTCTGAAATATGTGAGAGACACCTGGATAGGTGATATCTCCTCCAGACTTGGAACAAGCTGGAATAACGTCAGGATTTCTATTTAGAGTAGCCTGAAAAAGAGAAGAATATGCCTCTACTAGCCTGAAAAAGTGTCAATATAGCCTTGTGGTGTGTGTGTGGGCCTTCAAGGCCTTAATTTTAAAACCGTACATCAGAATGCTCTGAATTACCTAAGAGACACACGGATAGGTGATGTCCCCACAGACTTGGAATAAGCTGGCATAACGTCAGGATTCCTATTTAGAGTAGCCTGAAAAAGAGAAAATATCCTTCTGAAAAAGAGAAAATATGCCTTTACTAGCCTGAAAAGGTGTCAATATAGCCTTGGTTTTAAGTCCTTAATTTTAAAACCGTACATCAGAATGCTCTGAAATTACCTGAGAGAACCTGGATAGGTGATGTCCCCCACCAACTTGGAATGAAGCTGGATAAAATCAGGATTCCTATTTAGAGTAGGCCGAAAAAGAGAAGAATATGCCTTCTAAAAAGAGAAGAATTGCCTTACTAGCCTGAAAAGTTCAAATATCCTTGGTGTTTAGGCCTTAATTTAAAACCGTATATCAGAATGCTCTGAAATTGGCCTGACAGAAACCTGGATAGGTGATGTCCCCAAAAGACTTGGAATGAAGCTGGCATAACATCAGGATTCCTATTTAGAGTAGCCTGAAACAGAGAAGAATATGCTTCTGAAAAAGAAAAGAATATGTCTTTACTAGCCTTTAAAAGTGTCAATATAGCCTTGGTTTAACCCTTAATTTAAAACCGTACATCGAATGCTCTGAAATTACCTGAGAGACACCCTGGATAGGTGATATCTCCTCCACACTTGGAA
>NW_022603407.1:0-44104 GCF_008692095.1 Etheostoma spectabile
GATGATACACTGCGTGTTTTGGCCTCTAGCTCAGACACAGACGGAGTTTTAGCGCGTCCATGCAGGGGAGCCATCAGTGCCGTACCATGAGTGGCGTAGAACTGAATCACAAGTCTTGCGCTGGTAAACATGATCTGATTAGCTGCGTTTGCATTTACTGACTTAACGCTTGGCTCGGAAGAATTACCCAAAATACAAGACTAGGCTTATAGGCTTATGAACAGCTTAAACTGCCTTACAACTAACTGTTCCTCTCTGGCTGCCAGAAGTGGTTTCAGACATGTACATGAGAGTTAGAGAGAAACACCCGCACAACACACACCCCCCCCCCCCCACACACACACAGACACAAAACACGAAAAAAGGAAGTGTGTGTGTGTTCAGAATATGTGATAACTTTACCTCATGTTGTCCTCGGGTCAAATGGACCCGTTTCTCCTACATCAATATTCTTTTTAAAACACCCAAAATAACATGATTGATTCTACACATGCTCTTTGGCAAGACAAATTCTACTTTCATTAATTTTTGAATTCTTATCAATTTTATAGCTTTGGTAAAAAAAATTGAAGTGGGTTTGAAATAGTATTGAGTAAAAGTTGGCATATTCCAGTCTGTGATTATCCATCAAAACTTTCCTTTAATTTTACTCTAAATAATTCCTATTCTGCTTTTCTAACTCAAACATTAGGTATAATTTCCCAATAATTAGGTTTTATTGACCATAAATTCCAAAAATAAGTTAGTGTTATGTAGTGTTGAACATTGAAAAAGCATCAAGGAAGAAAAAATGAAAAAAAAAAGTTAAAACATTGATAAAAAGCATCACAAAATTGTTGATTTTCAATTTTGACCGGAAGACAACACAAGGTTAAAGTTATCATCACTGAGTTTCCAGCAGAGTGTGTGTGTGTGTGTGTGTGTGTGTGTGTTGTGGTGTGTGTGTGTGTGTGTGGTAGTGTGTTGTGTGTGTTGTGTGTGTGTGTGTCTGTGTCTGAGGTGTTTTGTAGTAGAATGTGGTTATTTATTCATTCTATTCAAGTGTGTTCATTAGTAAATCAGTTTATTTTCCTACAGTGTGAACTATCTAACATCTGCAGCACAAACTGCTGTGTGGATGTTCTACCAGTCTGTGGTCACCAGTGTCCCTCTTCTACACTGTGGTGTGCTGGGGGGCAGCATATCAAAGAAGGACACACCCACAGGCTGGACAAATGATCAGGCGGGGCCGCGCTGTGGTCGGCATGAGCTGGACTCACTGGTGACGGTGGCAGAGAGGAGGACATTGGACAACTGCTGGCTATTACTGAAAATGCCAGCCACCCCTGCACACCGTCATCAGCACCCAGAGGAGCCGTCAGTGGAAGGCTGCTCCTTCCCAAGTGCCGGACCCAACAGACTCAAGGCTCCTTTGTCCCTCATCCATCAGACTCTTCAACTCCTCACTAGGGGTAGGGAAAAGGAAATAGGGCAAGAGGACATACATACATACATACATACACACAGAATACACACATACATACATACATACTACATACATACACCATACATACATATTCCTATATACATACATACTATACATACTGCATACACAGTAAACATACATACATACATCACACAGGTACACATACATACAACACACGCACACTAGTCCTTTATCACTTCAATACTGGACTCAACACTGACACTTTAATAATAATTTATGGTCTTTTGTTTTTTTTATTTGACAAATTCTTATTGTTGTTATTTCATTATTGTTATTGGTTGTCTTTATACTGTCTTTTTCTTTTCTTTTTTTAATCTATTTTTAATTGTTCTTTCTTGCTAAAACTGGTGCTGGAATTTTCAATTTCCTTGCGGAGTCATCCAAAAGGATAAATAAAGAGAAGTCTAAGTCTAAGTCTAAGTCTAAGTCTATCAACTTAGAGGCTGTCAGACTTTTTTTTTTTTTTAAAGAGAGAAAAAACACTAAATATTTGTACTTGTGCAGAACAATTGTAGAATCGAAGACATGCATAATGGCTGAGATTCTTGACTATTGGCAACTTTAAATTCAAAAGCTTTGGTTTGTATCCTCTTCAACTCCTTTTCTCCTCAGTTAAAAGCTCTGTTTTGTCCCTTGAGGCTCCCAGTGCAGAGGGAGAGGTTAATGAGAAGGCCATTTAAACATTGGACAAAGATGTTAACCATGTCCAAATATGTATTCTTGTAAAGACTTCACCCAAGACTCGTAAACTCGACCCTGCCAGCATCCTGCAGAGCTATATGATGAGGCAGCTCCACTCGGTACCAGACAAAAACAAGACCACAGCCATGAGAACGACTCAGACACATTCAACCCAGACCTTGATCAGTGTTGTTTGTGTGTTCGTCCTCGTCAAGAGGAAGGTGTTTCAAGTAAAGGACTGAAGTTAGGAGTGAATCTCCATTTTCGAGAATACTACTACTGAATTTGCATTTCCTAGGATGGCAAGGAATGTCTCGCCATACTGTGCCTTACTCTGCCTCTGTTTGGCGTACCCTGGTATTCTTACCCTAACCCTAATTCACTCAGGCCCAACAAATTCTCACCAATGAAAAGGGAACTCCCTGCTGAGTTCAATGATTCCTCACACAAGACTATACACCAGAGCTATTCATTAATTTTGAATGGGGGCCAGTTAATGAAACTGAGGCAAAATAAGGGGCCGAGAGATGGGAGTATGAATATGAATTATATGTTAAAATAAATAAATTCCAACAACTTACTGAAGGAGTCAATATATCTATTTTGTAAATGCAGAACAACATATGCACATTGTGATGCACTAAGACCCATAGGCCAAAGGCATTGTTACATTAAATGGCAAATATAATGTTAAAAACAGAGACCAGACAAGAAATGCAATTAACTAACAGAAAACACCCACTTAATTAACAGTACCAACTTTACAGCTCGTTATCCTCAATTGACAATGAGGGGATACGTCAGTGTTACAAGTAAGAGGGAAATAAATCTCAGAAACATCAAGCTGTCCCCCTTCTCCACGGGTTCAAAACAGAATGCAGTTATATGGTAACTGAATACAACTCACAACTACAAACTTTTCCTTCTAAAAAGATGTTGATGTTGCCTATCACTCATTTGAGTGACAGGCAACATCAATGTATCTCTACCAACAAAAATAAACCAAAAAGCATAGTGTTACAGAATAGAATTAAAACAACATAACAATGCATGTCATCTTATCACGGCAAACATTTCAAACTGCATTCAACAATAATACCACATCAAGAAAAACATTAAGTGCATAATATGGGGTGAATAACATGTTAATTGCATCATACTGCTCAAAAATCAACCCTTGTTTCTTGCTTGACTAGTTATGTTTACCTTGCATGTAGTTTGCCAACACTTGGCAAGAGCAATGAAGTCAGGTGTGTGTGTTGTCAGGGAAATGCGCAAGCGGTGGCATAGATGCTGTGTCAGTGAGGGATATGCGATTGTGAGTTTTAATGGCATTCATGTGTGAGAATGACAACTCACAAGTGTACGTTGAGCCAAACTTGTCAGAAGAAAAAGTGCAAGAATGTAGAAATTTCTCTCGGCTGACTTCATGGTTCCAGACTTTTCAAAACCTGTCTATTGCAATGGACTGTCATTGAGTTCCAGTTGTAAAGACCTAATCCCTGCCCGCCATTGAGGGCGCACCATCCGTCCCCAACATGTTGACGCATGCCAAATCCAAGTTTTTTCCTCAAAGAATGAAGCAATTTGGTGAAGAGAGTCTTACCAGTAGTGTGCCCCTCCATGTGAATTAGTTTAAGCAGATCATCAAAAACATTCATCATCAAAAAAAAAATAAATAATTAAATCGCACAGAGGCACAGCTATGCAAACCTCACTGTCAGTCAACTCATCCCGGTCTGATGACATCACCTCGGCCTTCCTCAGCTTGTCCGAAAGCGTCTCGAAAAAGTCCAATGTAAGGGATTGACTCTCTTCATAGTTGACGTGTCAGAAATTGGAATTTGCTTGACCGAATCGTTGATGTTTTTTAAGGTTTTCTCATCTGTTACCACCTCCTCAATGAATGCCAGCATTTGCTCCTTGACTGTCTCTGACTCTGTAAACAGCTTTTTCTTTTTGCCCAATAGCTATTATGTTGCTCTCTTCTTGATCTGTCCAGGCCCAAAACAAAATGTGTGTCGCTGAGCTCAGTTTTTGATAGATTCCTCTGTTTTGAAAAAATATTTGATGTGTAATGAAAACCGATGTGGTTGTCATTGCATGAATAACTAAATGAAATGCTAAACAGCAGCAGTTACTTTAAAGCAGAAAATACCAAAGGTGATGACCTTTTTTTTTTTTTAAGTGCACAAGCACAAAACCTCTGCGCTGCGGAGCGGTTTTCTACTATCTATCATTTCACTGTGTGGGGAATTGGCAAATGGTGCCCCTGCAGCTTCAAGCTGCCTCTGCTGTGTGAGAAACGGAGGGGGGCACGGGGGACATTTCACCTCTGTCTCCCAATGGAAATGGTCCGTACAAGGGGCGGGGAACGGGGGACCACGAGCCTCCTTGAGCTTATCACATTTATGCATGATAAGTATCTATCGAGGTATCTACCCTAACTTTGGGACAGCTCTCAGGATTGCGCTTACTCTGCCAGTCACTGTGGCTTAAGCAGAGAGGAGCTTTTTTCAAAGTAGAGTTGATCAAGTCATACCTGAGGTCACCATGTCCCAGGAACGGCTCATTGGCTTTACTGTCATCATTATCAATCACCCAATACGAGAGCAGATTTCATACGATGACATAATTTAATATTTTGCATCAAGGAAGTTTAGTTTAGTTTTGTAAGGTTTAGTTTGTGTTTTATGTGCTATTTAGAATATGTGTCCCCATTGTAGTTGTATATTATTGTTGCTTTGTGCTCTAGTTACATTTTTTATGTATCTTCTTGTATATATTTGCACATTTATATGTATATTTTATTATAACACATAAGTGAAAGAAAATTGTATTTCTCAATTGCACAAATCCTTCATTAGAAAATTTGAAAACACACTTACATTTGCATTAATGAATTTTGTTTGTATTGTACTTGTTTAACAAAGATTAACTCATTATTTGTTGATAATGAGCCAGCCCACTTTTTAATCACATCTAGATAGATAATAAAATTAATCAATTACTCTGACCATTTGACTTAGTGTTTGTTCTCATGCGTAAATTGGTCTGTTGCATCAATACATGAGCCTGCCAAATACATATAGACTTATCTTTCCCCAAGACATTAGCTATCTAATTGACCCATCTCTGGCCCCGGTCAAATGTTGTTTGATTCGCCCCATGGCTCATGGGGTCGTTGCTGGGTGGTACAAACTGCAGATGAGGGATGGGATTTGGGGACATGGTGGGAGTGGTAGTAAATCATCTGATGTTGAATCATGAAGAGAGATAAGGAGTTTTGTTTTCAAACAAAATTTTGAACTGAGCCATGTTGGTTTTCAAAAAGTAGACTTTTCAGAAGGAAAATTATAATTTTTCCAGTTGCAAATCTTACACAAGGTTGATAGGAATTTCTGGAAATGACACAATTGTTTCAAGATAAATGTTTCTAAGTGGAGGACTTACACAACACTAACCAGGGCACATGCATCTTATATAAAACCAGTTAATAATGTAGCATTTCATTGTTATTTTAACAGTGCATTAGTAAAATGTGCACAGAATACTTGTTAGAAACACACAGACACACACACACACACACACACAACCACACACACACACACACACACAGACACACTCAGAAACTCTTAGGTTCTGAACCCAAACGCACATCAGGACAAGAGGTAGGTGGTCAACAGAAAGTGAGTATTTATTGAAGAAAAAACTTATGCCAGACGTGAAGACAGGTAATCCAGGTGAGGGAATGGTGATGGTGGTAATGAATCAGTTGGGAGGTGAATGCTGGGGAACAGGAGTGTAGGTAGATGTGGTAGATGTTTTGGTTGCCAGCAGGGGTCAAGGGAAATCCAACAGGTGAGTGCAGTTTCAGGTGATCCTGGATTTCCGGCTGTTTGAGGATGGGTGCATTGGGGAACAGGTTCTTCATTTCCAGGAATGATGTCTGCATCTGGATTCCAGCAGAAGGACCTGGCACTAGACGTCAGGGCTGTTAACATAGGACAAACCCATCTGTAAACTCTGTTTATAATAGTATTCTTTTCTATATTTATTCATTACTATCCATGTCTTGCACTTATAGGACCATTGTATATCCTGCACTTACTGCTATTGCACTTCTGGTTAGACCGAAACTGCATTTCGTTGCCTTGTACCTGTACATGTGTAATGACAAATAAAGTGAATCTAATCTAATCTAATCTAACGGAGCGGCCACCCGGCTGTGTGTGTCAGATAAACCACTGAGAGAAATTTGCAAACCCCAGGAACCTCAGGAACTGCAGTCTAGTACCAGCTGAGGCTAGTCCAGGACCGCCCTCACCTTCCTGGATCCATCTTGAATTGTCCATCAAGTCCCACTTGTCAGCCTTAACGACGAGAGGCGGTTCTCCAATACTCACTGCAGGACCTGCTTGACATGCTGGGTGTGGACAAGAATGTTCTCCTAGAATATGAGAATATCATCCAGGTAGACATCTTTTACCATACTCTGCAGGGGTATTGGTGAGTCAAACGGCAAACTGGACTGGATACTCAAATGGCGTTTTTCCCTTGCTGGTAACGGCTCGCCTCGGCTTGGCTCGGCTTGGCTCGGCTCGCCCCATTCTATGTCCGTTTTCCATTACAGATTGAGTAACGCCTCAGCGTGGCTGTCACCATAGCAACGCTGACAACAGCGAGTCAGCGTACAATCTCCCTCGCCGCGGCCACAACAAATTTTTTTTCAAAAGAAGCTGAAGAAGCAACAAAAATCACCGCTAAAAAAACGCGAGTTTGGAATTCGACGGAGTTCCACGTCGACATGACGGTTGTTCGCCGACAAAAAAGGGTGAGTTAAGTTTCCTGGTGTAACTTAGCTAACATTTGCATGTGTTCAGCGTCGCAGTCAGTATTTACTATACGCTACATAAAGTACGTGAACTTTAGCAACCATAATTACACACCACACAATGTGTGCTGTGTACTGTTTGTGTTTCAGAGCATTCACGCTTTGCAAAATCCGCCGCCGCAGACCGTCTGGTGGGCGATGTCCGCCGACGGTGAAACCTCTGGTTTTGGCTACTGTGCTTCGTATAATCTTTATGAGAGTCACAGAGGCTTATGACAACGACTGGATGCATGTGGGCCAGCAGAGCGGGGACACTGTCCCAGGTGCAGAGGAAGAAGACCGGGATTTTGGGAGGGTTTGATGCGCTACTTGAAAAGCTAAATAAAAACTTTTGTTATATATATTGTCTTGTTTTTTTAAAGTAACAGTGTGCAATATTGAAACGACATGAAGCCGCTAGTAGCCCGAACAGTTGAAAAGTGAGAATAGTGCAGAGAGTGGATAATCTGTCAGTGTCGGCTAGATTTGTTTTAAATGTCCCGTTTGTTCTGGAAACACACTCCGCACTCTTGTTTTGCTAACAACGCAGTCATAAGTGACGATTCTCTCCGACAACCCAGCAGTCTGCAGGTTTGCACGTCACCTTTTGGTATCGCCGCCTCGGCTCGCTTGGAACCTCGACTGAGGTAGTACTAAAAAAGTACCTGGTAGCACGTCCCAGGGACTTTTTTTCGTAATGGAAAACCAAAAAAAGCGAGTAGAGCCGAGCGAGTCAAGTAGATACCACGCAGTGGAAACCGCCAAAAGTGGCCCATGGGTGGGTTGAACCCAGTCAGCCATTTGTCCCCCTGTCTTATACGACCAAATGGTAAGCATTGAGTAGCTCGAGCTTGGTGACACAGTGGCATCATGCAGGGGCTATGTCATTCAACCCCCGGTAATCAATAAAAGGCCAAAGGGACCCATCCTTTTCACTTACAAAGAAGAATCCGGCACCCAGGGGGGATGGCGAGGGACGAATGAGGCCAGTTGCCAGGGAATCCTTGATGTAGCCCTCCATGGCCTCATGTTCCGTTGAGCGGTTCCTATATAGAGGTCCCTTGGGAAAGGTGGCCCCAGGAATCAGGTTGATTGCACATACGGTTGGTGAGGGGTAAGTGACAGTGCCTCTTGTTTACTGAACACCTCACAGTCACTTGTTGCCTGGCAACAGGAACAGGGTACGTTCAAGAACATCACACAAAAACAAAAACAAACCAGTCAGACAGGAAAACAAGCTCAAAGGGGTGAGTTCATGACACACAAACATTTAACGATTGAAAATAAATATTACAATGTGAAATAGTAAAAAAATAAGGGGAATAATAAAGGAAAAGATGGAAAACCAAAACAGATGAAAAGGGCTTTTTTTTAATAAACAAAAATTAATAATAAATTAAGTAGGTTTTTCTTTCTTTTTCATCATTTGGTGGCAGCATACACCTAAAGTTTCTTCTCTAAAGTCTCTGAGTATGGATCTGTTCAATCCTACCTCAACAGTGGTAGAAAAAAAGTTCTAAATTCCGTCTTACAACTGAAATTCGGTATGTTTAAGTTCAAAATAATCTTTATTCAAGGTGTGCAAGTAATCAATCTTGATAAATCCCAACTGTTCTCAAGCACCATGCTTGGTTAAACTTAGACCATTGGCATTCAGATCACTTAACCATATATAGTAACAACACATCCATTATCAACCATTTGAATGTGTTTTTCCTCTCACCGCAATGAGGGCAAAGAGAGCAAAGAAGACAAACTTCTCAAACACAGAAATGGAGGTACTGGTAGATTTAGTTTAATCCAACCAGTGCAGGAGGAATTACAAACAATAAAAAAAATGCTGCATGTGAGAAGTTCACCAATGTGGTTAATTCTGTTGGGCCTGAAGAGGGAAAAAATATATTGGCCAAAAAAACGCATTACAGCACACAGACAAGAAATGTGCGCAACACTGGAACTTCCCCCCTTGGACAACCGCATAGCCAGCATAATCAGTGACACAGCTCTGCTCCGGTTCCGGGATTACTTTGGACGGTGACACTGACGCTCTGGCAACAGAACAAGCCGGGTCATCTAACATCCAAAGTGTAGGTAAAAGAAAGCAACCTGAATAGGCTACTGTGGTTTAATGAAATAATTTTTAGGAAAGACTCAATGATGGAAATAATTGCACCCAACACCGCCGGCATGGTCCTACTCATTAGTGGCTGGGAAATGCCAGATATGTCTTCAACCTCATGCTGAAATGTGCTGGTAGCTGAAAATCCAATGGTGGACGGGAGTTGGATGTGCCCGGGAACGGCTTTTGTGCATTTTGTTTCTCAATCCAACATTCATCCTAAATCCCAACAGAAATCCAGCAGTACATTTTTGGGGAAGCGGTACTTACTAGAAAGCCAAATGCGGAGCACATTGTTTGCCAAATCTTCACAAGATAAGCAATTCGTCACAGCTGTCTTTAATAGGGTATGACACTGATTAGGCAACTTGTCTGTTTTAAACTAGACCTGACTAATTGCTTAGCATCTTCTGACACTCTTAACTGCTTTTTATTTGTAGTATCGCTATTTACTACTAGATTCTGTTGGCCAGAGCTGTGTTTATTTACACACATTTCACACACGTTGGTAAATTCCACACTTTGCATGGCAAAGTTCATTCACACACATCTTTGTGTGGCACGGTTAATAAATGGAAACCACCATTTTTCCTCTGCCTGTCACCTGCTCACCCCACACACCCAGCCATTGCTCTGGTTATCTGTTCTTTAAATAAATCCTGTTGTTTGTAACTATCAAATTATCAATTTACCATGCTCTGTATTTGCGCCGGGGAACTCCTCTACCCAGCCGTAACACATAATCCTGGCAACAGCCATCTACAATTGGCCAAATCACTAAAGGTAGGTCACCATGTTTTTCCCATATCTGACTAAAATACAGTGTAATTGAAAAACAAAAAAACTGCTCTATTTGCCTCTAGATTTCCAGGGGCCTATCTTGCACCCGTCGCAGCGCAAAGCCTGAACCAAGTGTCTTTGCTAGTTTAAGACCTGTCCAGCGCCTATGTCATTTAAATAGCAAATGCACCTGCGCCCACCTGTGTGCACATGGGTGTGCTGGTTATACAGAGAGGTGGGTTCTGGTGCATTCTTGCCGTATTACTAAGTAACTACACCATTGACCAACAAAGCTAGATAGCTCAATTGGTAGAGCGGAGAGCGGGCGTCCATATGTAGAGGTTTACTCCTAGATGCAGTGGGCCCGGGTTTGACTCTGACCTGCAGTCCTTTGCTGCAGGTCATCCCCCCCCTCTCTCTCCCCTTTCATGTTTTCAGCTGTCCTGTCAAATAAAGGCCTAAAAACGCCATAAATAAATAAATAAGCAAAAGTGCAAAACATTGGTTTAAATGACAATATACAGAAAAGTACAGTACACTTTGTCTTGCATCAGCGGGGGGAGCCTACTATACTCACCAGAAAAAGTCTGTAACATTGTTTCAGCCTGTGGTGTTCTCCACAACATCACGCAGGAAAACAGGGTGCCATAAATGTAGTGACGGAGCCAGATGACCCGATGTCAAGAGAGCAGTGTCCAGCACAGCCCCAACTGGGGGCTACACGAAGGAGACAGGATATTAGTCCTTGCTTTTAGAAGGTATACAGTGGGACTTGAAAGTTTGGGCACCCCAGGTAAAAATGTTTATTAATGTGCATAAAGAAAATTGGAATTTAAATATCACGCCCCAATGTATTCTTGGTTTTGAGGCCTCGCCCTACAATTTACGACATGGTCAGACGCAATACGGCTAAGAAGCGGTACTTTTCAGAGGTGGAGATTGGAACCCTGACATCTCAGTTCATTTGCACTAACGTGTGTACTACTTGGCAGCCTAAAAACTGGAATTGAAGGTTGTAGTAAGAATGCGGAATAGAAAGAGATCACTGATGCAGTCAACAGTGATGCCTTAGTAAATCTGACTCCAGCTGAAGTTTATTTAATTTATACATCCTTAACATACAGTGGGGCTCAAAATTTTGGGCACCCCAGGTAAAAATTTGTATTAATGTGCATAAAGAAACCAAGATGGAAAAATCTCCAAAAGGCATCAAATGAAAGATTAGACATTCCTGTCACAAAAAAGTTAGATTTTATTTCCATCATTTACATTTTTGAAATAACAGAAAAAAAAAGAGTTAATACCTTGTACTTCCCCCTTTGTAGTATCACAGCTTGGAAATGCTTCTTGTAGCCAGCCAAGAGTCTATCATTTCTTGTTTGAGGTATCTTCTTCCATTTGTCCTTACAAACGTCTTCCAGTTCTTTGAGATTTCTAGGCTGTCTGTCACGCACTGCTCTTTTAAGGTCTATCCATAGATTTTCAATTATGTTGAGGTCAGAAGATTGTGAAGGCCATGGCAAAACCTTCAGTTTATGCCTCTTAATGTAGTCCACCGTGTATTTTGAGGTGTGTTAAGTATCATTATATTTGTAGAAGCCATTCTCTCTTTAACTTCAACTTTTTCACAGATGGCATCAAGTTAGCGTCCAAAATTTGCTAAAACTTTTTGATTTTTTTCCTTCTACTCGTGAAATGTTCCCTGTGTCACTGGCATTCTTTTCATTAAATTCTGTGCCCCTTCTTCTCCAAACGTACCTTTGGTCATTCCGGCCAAAAAGTTCCATTTTAACCTCATAGATCCACAGAACTTGTTTCCACAATGCATCAGGCTTGTCTATATGTTCATTTGCAAACTTCAAATGCTGATTTTTGTGGTGAGGACGTAAGAGGTTTTCTTCTGATGACTCTTCCATGAAGACCATATCAACTCCAGTGTCTGCCAAGTCTTTCTGGATGGATCGTGCAGTCAAACGTGGGTTTGGACTTGCTTTTTTCACAATCCTGCGAGCTAGTCTGTCTGATATTTTTCTTGGTCTTCCAGATCTTGCTTTGACTTCCACTGTTTCTAATGACTGCCATTTCTTAATTACATTCTGAACAGAGGATATTGACATCAGAAAACGCTCAGCTATCTTCTTATAGCCTTCTCCTGCTTTATGAGCTGCTTAGAAGAACCCATGGTGCTGATTGTTGGGGCAAGGTCAGATAAGTCTGGGCATTGAAAACCTTGAGATTGACATCACCTGGTCTTTCCAGACGATGATTGAGAACAATCCATGACACTCCGGTTTCAGCTTTCCATAGGTGGCGGCTAGAAACTCTGCAGGTCGCCATTTTTTTTGTTTTCTGTTATTTTAAAAGTGTAAATGATGGAAATAAAATCTAACTTTGTGAATGAGGGCCACTATCGTTAATCAGGACAGATATTTTGGATCCAATATTGTTCCAGAACTCACCAAGAGAAGAGCACTCCTAGAACATATGAAGATATGAACCTTGAGATTTTAGTGGACAGAAAGTGCATAAAAGGCTAGTAATTATTTTCATGTAATGCATTTTCACAAGGGTGAGATATCTCCTATGAATGAAATTGTAGTGAATTTGCTGATTGTGATACTTCTGGGATGTTAGACCATACATCATGCCAGTCAAGATTGATACTCAGACCTTGGCAATCGCATGCCCAGATCCTCTCAATAGGAAGGGCAGAAAGGTCAAAGATCACTAAGAACTGATAAAGCCTGAATACCAAACCACAGTTTTTAGGCTGCATAGTAAATAACTTCAAGATAGGGAAAGACCTCAGCCAGAGGGTTACTGTGTGCCTTAAGTGCTCAACAAGCCACCATCCTCTTTCCTACTCAGTAGAGTAGACATATTAAGTCGTGGGCATTTGCCTTTTCAGATAAATTTAGACACCGCTGATTGTAATTTACGCCAGTAGCAAGCATGAGAGGAGAGAGGTAATTTTAACCACTGAGATACAGGCACATGGGGAGACCAATGCATGGGGAGACCCCCCATATTCCCATTTCTTTCAAAACAGAATAGTTATATTTAACAATGGTTACATTGCATCAAGAGCAAGAAGTGACTTTGGGATCTTACTGTTGTCTGCCGCATCGACAATGGGGAGAAGTTGTCTAACTCTCTGCTGCTAGTCTCGTTTTTATGACTCCCGTTTGGTCGGAATTCACTAATTCTGCCATATGAGATTTGCCAACCAACAGGCTCGCAAAGATTTTGCAAAGATTTTTATATCAGCGTTAAGCAGGCTCAGAGGTCAATATCTTTTTAAAGAGTAAGGAAATCAAGGCTGTGGTAACATCCCTTGAGAATTCACCCTTTTCAATAGAGAAGGTAACCATGTCGCGAAGGAAAAGGCCCAACTGTTCCCAAAAAGTTACATAGAATTCCGGAGGAATCCCATCAAAGCCCTTTTGCATACTCTGTACTGTCACACTTAATTCCTCAATAGTAATCAATTTGTCCAAACTAGCTGATTCCTCTGCTGATAACTGAGGCACGTCAAGCTGATTCAAAGAGCTGTCACAGTGGAATTTATCCAACGTAACCTCAGATTGATAGAGATTGAAATAAAATGTTGGAAAAGGATTCATTTATTTTGACAGGGTCAGTCCTAATATTACCATCTGAAGATTCAATAGCGGGTATATCTGCAAAATAATCACTGGACCTTAACACCATAGCGAGAAGGTGACTACAAAATAATAATAATAATAGTGCTGTCTTGTTCTGTGAATCAGAAATTCAGAAAGTTGTTTATTTCTTTCTTGACTAGAGACTCCTAACCTTATAATCCCTGTTTGTTAGTACATTTCATAGACAGACCCAGGATCTTGGTAGGCGGTGTCTGAAAAGTGGCAATAATAGTCACAGTAAAGATAATCAAAGTATGAATAGCAATAGTAGTTGTAGTTCATTGCGTAGCAGGGTGTTATAGGGCACTGAAAGGCATTACGTTACTTTGCCGTTGAAAATGGACCGACGAGGTGGAACAGTTACTGAAAAGTATTGTGGCCTAGCTAATCAATAAAACTGACTTGCACTGACCCATAGACAAAGAAGAGTTGAGACACTCACTCATGTGGTTCATGTAAGCCTGTCACAGAACATTCATTTGCTACTCTGCTACTCTGCTTTCTCAATCGCAAAGCAGCACCAGTCAGTTTAGCATCTAGTGTCCAGCCCACTTCTTCTGATGAGGCATGAGTTGACCATACAACCATGATGATTGTAAGACTAAGCCATACACAATCTATCAAATATATTAAAGAATAACGCATTATGTTTGGATGAATGAATTTATTAAACAATGAGTGATTGAAGTGTGTTTCTGTCTAGAACAGAGTGAAGGAACATGGATGAATATTGTGTGCATACAGTATATTGATGTTAAGAAGAGAGGATTACGGTGGGGAAACAATATTTAGCATTAAATGACTCCTGTATTGCTCTTCATTTTCCCGAGGCCTGCAGTACACAACGCGACCCTGGTCTATCCAACCAGAGCTGTCCGCCGAGCTGTCCGCCGTGTGCATGGAATGGTGGACCCAAGTGCAGAGTAGAGGAGGTAAAAGTTAAGCTAAAGGGTTTTTTAAAGTAAAAAGCAAAGTACAAACAAAGGATGTCCTGAGAGAGGCAGGCAAAAACTCAATCCAGGGTGCAAAAATCCAAGAAGCAAGGAACCAGAAATAAACTACCACAGGGAGAGGAGACACTACAACAGAAAACTACAATGATCTGAAACAGGACAAGGGAAGCACAAAGACTAAATACAGAGGGTAACGAGGTAACAAGAGGCAGGTGACAAGAGGGCTGGGAATTAGGTGGAAGACATCAGGTAATTAAGGGAGCAGGAAAACACAGGAAGTAAAACCAAAGACAAGGTGAGACAAAGACCAGACTTCAAAATAAAACAGGAAACAGAAGATATACAAGACAAGACCAAAAATAACACCATACATTAATCACAAGACTAACAGAAAACAGGGCTGAGAAATTAAGACAAGAAAATAGACTACCACAATAAGACAAGACAAAACACCAATTACCATAACAGGAACAAGTCCTACAAAAAAAGGATGTGTTTGCCTTGCTACCAACCGGCTTTGGTAAAAGCTCGCTCTGCAAAGTACGTCCCCCAGAATTCGTTGGTCTGATTGGTTGAAGGACTTTCCAAGTACAGAGTCATTTGAACTATGCCCGTTGGTCACGCCTCTTGTACAGAGAAAATACAGAGCAGACTTCCCAGACCAATGTTCAATCTCAAATCTATTGAGTTTGGCTTAGTTTGGTGATAGCCAGACTATCATAAAGGGCCTCTGACAAAATATAGACAGATGACAACTCAAAAGAGGTAGTTATGTACTCCACTTACCTCAGAAGTTACTCAACGGTCAGAAATGGAAATGAATGATGTCCAACAATGAATGTTTGGAACTATGCGAGGCTGCGGATCCCGGAAGTAGGCGGCAAAAAGCGTACAACGGAGTATGGGGCGCCGTTTGTAAAGCGGCTCGTGCTGAAAATAACAGCAACATTTTGTCACATTTAGCTTTAAATAATGTTTAAATAACTGGTATGAAATTTTGAGGGTCACTTTCTTGCACATTTACAACAATATTTGTCAACTTGGAAATATTTTAAATAGTTAAATCCAAATATTAAATGTTACACCTAAATGTTAAATGTTAAATCTATATGCTAAATCTAAATCTAAATGTTAAATCTAAATCTAAATGTTAAATCTAAATCTAAATGTTAAATCTAAATATTAAATCTAAATCTAAATGTTAAATCTAAATCTAAATCTAAATGTTAAATCTAAATATTAAAACTAAATCTAAATGTTAAATCTAAATCTAAATCTAAATGTTAAATCTAAATATTAAATCTAAATCTAAATGTTAAATCTAAATCTAAATGTTAAATCTAAATCTAAATCTAAATGTTAAATCTAAATATTAAATCTAAATCTAAATGTTAAATCTAAATCTAAATGTTAAATCTAAATCTAAATCTAAATGTTAAATCTAAATGTTTCGGGTGAAACTAAATATTTAGCTAATATGCAAATTAATGTCGGTAACCGGAAGTACCAAAATAAAAGCTCGAGGAGGTCAGTGTATGTTTATAGTGTCAAATAACGAATAAAAATCCTCTCATTGGGATATATGGACTCTTGAACTTGGATAACCGTGAAAATAACTACCTAAAATAATAAACACAGTTGGGGAAAACTGTATTTGAAGAGTACTTTGAGTTTTTAGTGTCACTTTTATGAATGGTGTGGGAATTATAGCCACTATAGCCAGCCACGGGGGGGCTCACTTTGACTGGTCTGTCACGTTCGCTTGCATTAAGGTCAGCAAGAGCCTATCCCCGCCCGCCCCCGACAAGACACGGTACTGTTGGCCATGGTCACTCTGCGTAATGTCTAACGAATCAGCGTTAGCCGAGAACATCGGCAGAGCCGTCCTGGTGGCTGAACAAACTTATTCAACAGCGACAGCGACAGCCTCAGGGCCACCGCAGGCCACCTCGGTAAGTATGTTTTCCAAATCACGGAGCTAGCAACCCTGTTGTCAAGGCTAACTTAACTAAACTAGCTAACGGTAGCTAGCCAGTAGAGATTTGCTACTACCTTGACAACAAGACAATGCTAGCTCCGTGATTTGGAAAACATGCTTACCGAGGTGGCCTGCGGTGGCCCTGAGGCTGTCGCTGTCGCTGTTGAATAAGTTTGTTCAGCCACCGGGACGGCTCTGCCGATGTTCTCGGCTAACGCGGATTCGTTGGACATTTCGCAGTGCCTTGTCGGGGGCGGGCGGGGATAGGCTCTTGCTGACCTTAATGCAAGCGAACGTGACAGACCAGTCAAAGTGAGCCCCCCCGTGGCTGGCTATAGTGGCTATAATTCCCACACCATTCATAAAAGTGACACTAAAAACTCAAAGTACTCTTCAAATACAGTTTTCCCCAACTGTGTTTATTATTTAGGTAGTTATTTTCACGGTTATCCAAGTTCAAGAGTCCATATCTCCCGATGAGAGGATTTTTTATTCGTTATTTGACACTATAAACATACACTGACCTCCTCGAGCTTTTATTTTGGTACTTCCGGTTACCGACATTAATTTGCATATTAGCTAAATATTTAGTTTCACCCGAAACATTTAGATTTAACATTTAGATTTAGATTTAGATTTAACATTTAGATTTAGATTTAACTTTTAGATTTAGATTTAATATTTAGATTTAACATTTAGATTTAGATTTAGATTTAACATTTAGATTTAGATTTAACATTTAGATTTAGATTTAATATTTAGATTTAACATTTAGATTTAGATTTAGATTTAACATTTAGATTTAGATTTAACATTTAGATTTAGATTTAGATTTAACATTTAGATTTAGATTTAATATTTAGATTTAACATTTAGATTTAGATTTAGATTTAACATTTAGATTTAGATTTAACATTTAGATTTAGATTTAACATTTAGATTTAGATTTAGCATATAGATTTAACATTAACATTTAGGTGTAACATTTAATATTTGGATTTAACTATTTAAAATATTTCCAAGTTGACAAATATTGTTGTAAATGTGCAAGAAAGTGACCCTCAAAATTTCATACCAGTTATTTAAACATTATTTAAAGCTAAATGTGACAAAATGTTGCTGTTATTTTCAGCACGAGCTGCTTTACAAACGGCGCCCCATAACGGAGTCCAGTGGGAGTTTCGCCACGCTGTCTTTCTCCATCCCTCTGGACTTGCATCGTTGTTTCCACAGTTCTGTTTGTGCCTGTCTAGACTACAAAGCAACACTGGAATGTAATATGATAAACCAAAAACTGGTGAGACTGGTGAGATTAAAACTGAAAATAAAAATACATTATAATTTAGGATGCTTTATGCAACCAGAAACATACTTGCGTACATTTTCATCTGTTAACACAATAACTAATGAACACAAGGTGTGAAGTGAAAGAGAAGCTGTGTGTGTGTGTGTGTGTGTTTGGCCAAGGGCTTTACTCAGCTGTCGGATCTTCCCACGCACGCACGCACGCACGCACACACAGCAGGACGCTGTCAGATGAAAAGCTCCTCAGGCTTGCTGTGGGTGTGTAAATGTTTAAGCTGCAGTGTGGATACGTTCTGCTTTTATCAGCCGAGTGTTATGGTTTCTTTGATTTCTAATGTTTCTGTTATTTCAACACACGTCACTTGAAAAAATGTTTTGGGTTTCAGCACAATGCATGTCATCACGTCATCAGTCAATTCAGAAAAGCTCTCTGAAGTTTAATGTACAGTCTTCTCATGGCAGGCTTGCTCTCCTGTTATACAGATGGTGATGGAAGATGCTGGAACACCAACCAGCAGTCAACTAGGCATCACCAGACTAATTTGCAGATGCATATTAGTCTGGAATTTCTCAGTTCATTTTCCATTCCCAAGGGGCCTTATGTATGGCCTACAACCAATCAGAACAACAAAACAACGTAGCCCTGGCTGCCTGGTCACAAACCTTTTCTAACACATTAAAGTTATTTTAACACTTTGGTCACCTATAAATGTCTTGTTTAGCATTCTACCAGCAAGCTAGCTAGCTAACGCTAGTGTTAGCTGGTAACTTCTGTAAAGTCTGCCCTAGAGTGATAGAGAAGACAGAGTGGCAACACTCCACTGGACTCCGTTGTGCGCTTTTTGCCACCTACTTCCGGGGTACGCAGCCTCGCATAGTTCCTAACATCCAGCGTTGGACAACATTCATTTCCATTGCTGACCGTTGAGTAACTTCTGAGGTAAGTTGATTAAATTACTACCTCTTTTGAATTGTCAACTCTCTATATTTGATCAAAAGCCCTTTATGATATATATATATATAAATACATATACTGATCTTTATTTGCATGTGCACAGATATATATATATATATATATTATATATATGTATATATTAATTTATTTATTTTTTACTTGGTAGGTGACCGAGTGCCTGCTAGTTTGTTAGCTTGACTTTGCCAGCTGTGAAGGTATCTCCAGGGGTAAATTGATTAAACAGCTACCTCTTTTGAATTGTCAACTCTTTATATTATATCAGAATCAGAAATACTTTATTGATCCCGAAGGGAAACTCTATGTTGCAGTTGCACAAATAGTAGAAATATCAGAAAAAGTTAAAATAAGGAAAACGAAAGGTAGAACAACTGCAACAGGCTGCATGCACGTTGGCGCACTACTTTACAATGAGGAGCAATACAGGAGTCATTTAATGCTAATATTATTGTTTCCCCACCGTATTCCTCCATTCTTAACACTTATATACTGTATAATACATATATATATACAGTATATAATATATATGTACAGTATATAATATACTGTACATAAATAACGATTTAACAATATTCATCCCTGTTTGTTCACTTGTTCTTGTTTTTCCAGTTAGAGACACACACAAACATACACACACACACACACATTGTTCTTGACTGACTCATTGTTTAATAAAAAAAAAAAATACTATTTCATTCATTCATCCAAGCGTAATAAGTTATTCTTTAATATATTGATAGTTTGTGTGTATGGCTTAGTCTTTAAATGATCATGGTTGTGTGGTCAATTTATGCCTCATCAGAAGAAGTGGGCTGGTGTATATATATGTATATGTTCTAGTGTAAGACCTGATAATCAGACCTGACAAAAGTGTGTTTGTGTGTTTTAAACTTGTTGTTGGGTGATCATTGATTACATTAATGACATAATATGGCTTAAAGAAAATAGAAATTGTATTACAGACCAGTATTATACTACAGATAGATTATCTGTAGTGGGTTATCATTTTTAATTGTCCTTTATAGTGTTTTTATAGTGAATTGCCCTACCACTACCATAGCCCTACCACTCCAGTAAAACTGACAATTACAAATATGCAATAATGCAATAACAGTGAAACTAGTACTGCGGTATGTGTTTTCATTTATATTTACCATTTAATATCACACTCGTGGCTGTCAGTCCCATTGAAGAACAAGACAGCGCGGCGTCTGTTTGGAACAGGCTGACATAAACCACGTGACCACCCCGCTAGCGAGATAAGAGTATCGCAACTTTCTCTCTCTCTCTCTCTCTCTCTGGTCTCATTTTCCAGCTTTGTTTACTGCCGTACATGCAGAGAAACAGCGCCACGGAGGTCCGTGTTTACTCGGCTGACAGTAAAGCTTTACTGGATGACTTGCGTCAGAAGGGTTGAAAATCTCAGACTTTCCCTCTATAGTCTTGAGTTTAGCGAAGCGCCAGTGAAACTATACATAACACTGGCTTAGCTGCGTCATCCTCTCCAGCTTCGCCCTTTTATCTAAATGTGGTCACTTTTGGCTTTAAGATACAAAGATGTTGGGCAGAAATGCAAACTCCTAGCTTCTTAACTGTAGCTAGTCCACAAAACATTGGGTGACGTCACCGATGCTTTCATTATTTATCTATTTATGTATTATCTATTTGTCTATTATAGCAATGAATGGCAGCTGAAGTTGGGCAACATTGAGACTAGTCAAAAACTAGTAACTAGCAAAAACTTAACATCTTAACAAAAGTGTCTTTGTTGATATGTTTCCTAGCTTGCTCTTGCTAGATAGCTGAAAAAAACTTCAACCTGTAGTGGTACATGACTACACAGATGACACCAGACCTTCTTGAAAAAGCCTAGTATGTCTGTCAGACCGTCAAAGTATGATGATGCAGGCATTAAGATGCTTCCCAGGATAAAGCTAGACAGGAAGCAGTCATAGCAGAAAGCCAAACACACACTGAACCTAATGTCAACAGCAAACAAACTACTGTTAAATCTCAGAATCCTCCAAAACTCTGCTGGCTCGTCTCTGCTCTGGACTTAGTTGTCTGTTCAGAGGCCTGGGAGAGCTACTGGGATGAGACTGGAAGGGAGATAGAAGGGTGTACGAACATGTGGTCAATCATGTTTATGTGTGCGGTCTCATGCCTGTTATTCTTTCTTTCTTTTATTTTCCTTGTTCTCGTTATGATCTGCTATATAGGTCACAGTCACAACAACCCAGTGAAGAGGTATCCTTTGAAGAGCAGCTGAAAGCCAGTTTTCTATGGTTTAATGTTAAACCAATGTTTTTGAGCAGAAACATATTAGATGCAAATGCAGTCACACCGCCTCTCTGTATACAAAATATTGCATCAACAGCTCTGCATGGCTGCCATTACGTTTAGAACTGATAGTATTATGTAGGAATACAAGTATTGATTTGCCACTGTGGAGAAGGCGTGGTGTGAACACACTTTCTCTAAGTGACTCAGACTCCCATTAGCAATGCATTAGCTCTGGTGTGTTTATCACCGAGTAGCAACACACAGCCACACATGCAGTACACAACCCCAACATCACATGTTTCATCTGGCCACTGTAAGGTCATCAACACAAGCCGGGGAGTTAGAAAGATATGCCTTGTGACAGCTTGTGCAGCATTGTGAGTAGTGCCTTTAAATATACTCTCCTTGTTTTGTAGGGCTGCAACTAACGATGGTTTTTACTGTCAATTACTCTGAGATTATTTTCTCGAATAAATCGATTAGTTACTTGGTCTAAAAAATGTCAGAAAATGGTGAAACATGTCAATTACTGTTTGGTTCACAACTCAAAGATATTAAGTGCACTGTCACAGAGGAGTGACAAAACTAGAAAATACTGTATTTTCTTTCTTGTCACCCCTGTGTTACAGTGAAATGAATAACTTTGAGTTGTGTATATGTATAATTATATACATTTAGGTAGCTGGAATCAGAGAATCTCTAATAATGATTCCAACCAATAAATCAATCAAAAATAATTTTGATTAATTTAATAGTTTACAACTAAGAGATCAATCGATTTATCTGCCTCTTCAGTCAGTCTGCCTCTTAACAATAAAGTAGAATTTTTAAGCAATAAAACACACCCTTGTGTTTACATAGTCTCACTGAGTATGTTTACATGCACACCAATATTCCACAATTATTCGGAATATGACAATATTCCAAATTTAATAGAGGTCATGTAAACATCTTATTCCGTTTGGATATTTCGATTAAGGCCTTTTTCCGAATGTATCATTTAATTAAGACATGTGGGATATGCTGGTATTTTTGGGGTACTAGAGGCATTACGTGTTTCAATCGGAAACTTTGCCACAGTTTGTGACAGTTTTATTGCCTTTTTTCGGAATAAAGGCAAAAACCAGAATATTATCTGCATGTTAACTTAGTCACTGTAACATCTACACTGCTGAACACATCTACGTTACATCTATTGTGTAAAACAGTGTACTCTAAGGCTCTCTTTGGAATGGAAAACAGGTTATCATAATGGATTAAACACACTCCTTCAATTGGAACCATAATATCCAAATGTTTTTGTAAAGGCCTCAATGAAGTCACATGTTTTCAAATTATGTAGTATGACAATGCACCTTTTGCTTTTATTATTTTTTTCCCACAGGGGCAAACCCAGCAGAGCTTAAATGGAATGCACGTGATACAAGACTTTCAGTAGAAGTTCCAGTCATAGTGAACATTCCACCGTTCTTCCTCATCCATTGAACTTTGGAATGTCAAAGAGGAAGTCTATTTTAATGACCGAATCTAATTTCCATTGTCTTGTTTGCAAAACTTGTAATAACTGGTTGTGATTTAAAAAAAAACAATTATACCACAGTTTCATTGAAAAATTGTCTTTCACGTGGCTTGAGGTCAAAACATATAAACAATCAAACCTCTTTTAAAGATGTAGGTGTGGGAACCAGAATTACATGGATGACTCAGCTGTTGAGCATGGGTTTGACTCTGTGCTTGGTGTTTTCCATTCACACTTACCTGTTTATGGCAGGCAGCACCTTGGCTGTATTGTTGTACTCATGTTAGTGCTACAGAGAATGTTTTCTTGAAAGGAACCCTCCAACTAGTACAACATGTTGGCCTTATAAGATATATATAACATTAACATGGGCATCAGCTAGAAAAAGGTGGTACAAAAACACTCCAAATGTTTGTTTGTTTTTGTTTTTTTTTTAAATGCAGAAAATACGTTCACTTGTAGGCCGCCATGGTTATTTACGTCTCAATGCATTCTGAGTAGTGATGCGTATAGGTTGTACCAGCTGTGTCTATTATTTTTCCAACGTACCGGGTTTTGACAGTTTTGACAGTACTGTAACAGCGAGATGAAACTATGAGTTATATCAGAGAGTTGAGGAAGCAAGACTGGGGCAACACTGACGGTGTCCGTGCACCAACTGCTTGTCAATGTCAAGCGAGAACGAAAGCTTTTTTCCTGTAATGCCAGTGTTCCACTAGAATTTTTTTTAACTGCAGCGGCGGAGGGGGCATCTGTAAATCTGTCTTGGTTGCGTCCCAGTTACCCCTAGACATTGGGAGGTAACACTGTACAGACTATACTATACATATTGTAGTAGTCCTTCCTACACTTAAATTGTTATTGTATTTATTTTTTTAAATTTGTAAATTCTATTGTATTTATTTTTTTAATTTGTAAATTCTAATGTATTGTTAAAATACATATTACAAATACAATTTTTTTCTATGTTTCTTACTTCTGATTTTCATTCTTTATTCTTTATATGTTAAGTGAGTGTTGTACTTTGAAAGCAAATTGTTTACGCAAACCTGGCCAATAAAGCTGATTCTGATTAATAACTACAGATTTTAGTTTTGCTGTTTAACTATATCCCATTATTTCAGCTACAAGGACATTACTGAGCACTAGGAAACATTTACAGTTATGGAAAAAACAGCTTTACTCATTACCGTAAATCTTTGAAGAAAACACCAATACATCACTACAATGCATCATTTAAAAAGCAAGGGCTTAGAGAGACTGTAGTAAGGGTGCAACTAACTTATTTGGGTTGTTGTGGGTACAAGATTCTTACATAATATTCCTACATTTACACTTGGTCATAATAATGTAGTCATATCTGTAGTTTTTTTAACAAAACCCATATATTGAAATATGCCAGGGGGGGAACAGGTAACTTATTCCAGACGCTGCTCTGGGCTCTAAATAAACCAGTGTCCGGTGCGCTGTGGAACTTTGGATTCAGCGATCCCTTCATTCACAGTTCTGTAGACACATGCTCACTGTCATGTTACACATTAGAGAGGAGAGTAAAGTTTTCACATTGACTGGTTTAATAAACCACTCAGATGATAAAGTACATTATCATGATTAGGCCTGTTAGATGTGTTGCAATGTCTCACTGAAAATAAAATGTACGCACGGTGTGTGCAGGACTATGGCGCTACTGCGCACCTTATAGATTATGAACAGCAAAATTGTGATGCGGCGCTTTAAATTTTGCTGCCGCAAGGACTCATGGGACGGTATTATCTCCTTTCTTTTCCTAAAGGATGGTCCAGTGTATCCTACGCTAAAGGAAATGACAAAGGAAGCAGTGAAGTACCTTTCGTCATCACTTAGACAATTTGAACGGCCCTTTTCATGGCTGCCACTTAATTACTTCTGAGTCATTGCAATCCATTAGGAATCTTCCTAAGCAAATTTGACTTTGACCGCAGCCCTAGTATGCCAGATCTTCCTCTAGAGTCTGTCCACACAGCATTCCAAAATGGGAGAAAAACGTGCCAAGTTTATTGGCATTTCTTTTAACCAATCATAAAGCGCATGGGCGGTGCTAAGCACCGGGAATAGCCGCGGTGCCTCTAAAAAATAGCCTTGGGGAGGAAATTGTTTGGTGGAAAATGTGTACGCAGCTTTAGTTGTGCAACAGACAACTTGGACAGATAGTCTAATTAGCTGTCTGGATTTACCCTGCAGAGATCTGAGGAGCAGTTAAACAATTCCAATTCAATTTTATTTATGGTATCAATTCATAACAAGAGTTATCTCGAGACACTTTACAGATAGAGTAGGTCTAGACCACACTCCAGAATTTACAAGGACCCAACAGTTCTAGTAGTCTCCTCCAGAGCAAGCAACAGTGCGACAGTGGCGAGGAAAAACTTCCTTTTAGGCAGAAACCATAGTCCTCAGAAATCCACTGGAGTTTAAAATCCCCAGAAAACAAAACAGAAGGAGTGGACATCTGGCTAAAAAGAGTGAAATCCGGCGGAATTTATGGCAACAGAGCAATCCCAGAAGTGGAACGTTGTGGATATAGACTACAGTAGACCTAATGCAACACCCGGCAGCTGGGTGACTGTCCGAAAGAAGCACATCCCATCAAGTGTCAGATCCTTGGAAAAGAGATGGCTAACAGTTTTGTAGTTGACGTTGGTTCCCCAAATTTTGTTAAAACTTAGTAGATGTTATGTTCTGTATTCAGGTGGTTTAATACTTTTTTATCTGGTTATACCAGCATTATTATTTTGTAATAATGTTTCAGTGCAAAAAGAAACTGTCAAAAAGTATTCTAATATTCACAGCTTGGTAAAGCCCATTGAGTCAATTTTTGCAAAGACATAAGTGTTGTCGTCTTGTCATATGAGCTTCACCTGGGACTAATAATGGATCAATTAGGTCTCAGGTGTGTATAAAAACAACCCCAGAACACTAGACCTTCACATCAACTGCAACTAGACATCTGCAAACAGGCCTAAGATTCACCCTGAGACTAAAGTTTTGACTACCAGATCCACTGCTGATGTGGCAGACACCTTCAATGTGTCTCAGCGTCAAGTACAGAGGATTAAAAAACATTTGAAGACACTGGAGATGTTTTTGACAAGCCCAGGTCAGGCAGACCCTGCAAGAAAACTGCTCGAGAGGACCGTTTGTTGGCTCAAAAATCCAAGGCCAGCCCATTTTCCACTGCAGCAGAGCTCCACCAGACCTGGTCCCCTGAAGTCCCTGTGTCAACCAGAACGGTTTGTCGGATTCTGTCTCGAAATGACCTCCATGGTCGAATCAGTGCCCAGAAGCCAGCACTAAACAAAAGACAATTGAAAAACCGTGTGGCATTTGCCAAGGCCCACAGCCTGCTAAAAGGATGGACGCTGGAGAAGTGGAAGAAAGTGGATTTTTCAGATGAATCTTCTGTTGAATTACACCACAGTTGCCGCAAATATTGCAGGAGACCTACTGGAGCCCGCATGGATCCAAGATTCATCCAGAAAACAGTGAAGTTTGGTGGCGGAAAAATCATGGTTTGGGGTTACATCCAGTATGGGGTGTGCGAGAGATCCACAGGGTGGAAGGCAACATCATAGTCTCAAATACCAAGAAATCTTAGCTACCTCTTATATTCCCAACCATAAAAGAGGCCAAATTCTGCAGCGGATGGTGCTTCCCATCGCATACTTCCATCTCCACTTCAAAGTTTCCTCAAGGCAAAAAAGATCAAGATGCTCCAGGATTGTCCAGCCCAGTCACCAGACATGAACATCATTGAGCATATGTGGGGTAGGATGAAAGAGGAAGCATGGAAGACCAAACCAAAGAATATTGATGAACTCTGGGAGGCATGCAAGACTGCTTTCCTAGCTATTCCTGAGGACTTCATCAATACATTGTATGAATCCTTGCCAAACCGCATGGATTCAGTCCTTCAAGCTCATGGAAGTCATACAAGATATTAAATTTGGATCTCACAGCACCACTATTTAATTTGCTGACATATTTTAGTATTTGTAGTACATTTGTTCAATTGATGTATAGGCAACAAAACTTTTGTCTTGCCAAAATTTGACCTGTCTTGTTTATATAATAAAGCTTTTTTTAGTGAAACTAATTTATTTCAGTGCATTGAACATCATTTGGGAGGGTTTTAGCTATTTCTTACACCAATTGATTAATTAAAAGTCAGGTTAAAAGCAGGTGTTTCTACAAAATAGATAAGCGACAAGACTTTTATCAGGGACTGTATATATACCCTCTTTGACTCCTCTGCTCCCCGGGTTCTAGTGCCTCTCCCATTGACATCTCAGCCTCCCCATCATCCCGGAGCTTCCTCTCCTTCCCCAGCCTCAGGCTTCGTGCCTCAGGAGTCAGCAATGTTCTGCCACGCATTCAGAGTCGTTTTAGGCACTTTGTGTATCCGTGCCATGGAAATTTCCATATAGACCACATCCAAATTAAAAAAGGTCCACGTGTGGATAAATAGGTTGTATAGGATAAAATAATAGGATATATATGTAATAGGATAAATTTTAGATGCAGTACCGTTCCAGAACAACAGGAAAGCACTCCCAGATTATGTGAAGATATGTCCCTTGTGCTTTTATTGGGCAGAGAGTGCTGTTAATTGTTTTCATGTGGTGCATTTTCACAGGGTTGAGATATGTCCTATGAATGAATACTTCTGGAATGCTAGACCATACATCATGCCAGTTAAGATTGCTACTCAGGCCTTGGCAATCCTCTCAATAGGAAGGGCAGAGAGGACAGATATAACGAAGAACTGATAAAGCCTAGATACCATAACACAGTTTTTAGGCTGCACAGTAAATAACTTCCAGATAGGATGAATGGGCAAAGGCTAAGGGACACCGTATGCTTTGAGAGCTGATCTTAATTGAAGGTTAATGGAAAAAGAGTAACATGGTAGACTGAATGCGTTCTGCCAGTCAGAAAAAGGCAATAAGCCAACCTCGCTAAAAATGTCTTTTAGACTTTGAAGCCCCCTTTGGTCCCATTGTGGGGCTGTTATCAGCCTCCCAATCAAGAGTGCTGTATTATTGAATTTCTGGAGTATGGTCTAGACCTACTCTATCTGTATGTCAGACACCAAACAAGACGAGGACCACAAAAGCGTCACGTTCAATAGTTTATTAAAGGGTTGGGGGTATGGGAGTTTCAGAGGTACCGGGAAATCCAAAAATCAGCACATGTGTAGATCCCCAGTAGCCGAACAGCAAGAGCAGGAGCTGGATGATCTGAGAAGTCCGGAGCAGGAGAACACGGAAGTAATCGAGCGGATCCGGGATCACCAGTGGAGAGTCAAAAAGCTTTTCCCAAAACAGGCAGGTAACCGGTACTGGTAGCAGACAATCCGACAAGTGAGGACTGAAAAACAAGGCGTTATATACAGGACATGATGAGTGGTGAATGCAGTGCAGCTGGCAGGTAATGAGGGTGAGGCAGAGCAGAGCCGAAATAGGTGAAAGTCATCAAACCCCAATCAGCGTGTTACCAGGCAGAGAGAGAGCTCATGACAGAACCCCCCCCCCCCCCCCCCCCCCCAAGGGACGGCCCCAGAAGTCCCCAAGAGAACCACCACACCGGGAGGGCGGAGGGGAGCTGGCGGAGGGCTAAAACTCTTCCAAGAGAACACCCTCATCCTCAGAGAGAGCTGGAGGGTCACGGACCGAAGACGGGACAGGCACCGAAACAGAGTCAGGGTCAGGCACAGGACAGGAAGCCGGGCGGGTAGGACGGTTAGGGACCCCTCTAGGGCGGCCCCTACGGATGGCAGGTTGGCCAGGATGCATGCGGTGGAAGTCGGCGATGAGTGTCCGGTCCAAAATCCGACAGGCAGGCACCCAGGTTCTCTCCTCAGGCCAATAGCCCTCCCAATCGACGAGATACTGAAGGCCCCTACCTCTCCGTCTGGACCAAAGCAGGTGTCGAACAGTGTACACATGCCCACCGTCAACAAGGCGAGGAGGAGGAGGTGGAGGTGGACGTGCCACGGGAACCAGCGGGCTTTCATGTGTCGGCTTGACTTTCGAAACATGGAACGTAGGGTGCACCCTCATGGATGTCGGCAACTGGAGCCGGACTGCGGTAGGGCTGATGATCCTCTGGATAGGGTATGGGCTGAGGAATCGAGGTGCAAGCTCACGTGATTCCACCCGCAGAGGGAGGTCCTTGGTTGACAGCCACACCTTCTGGCCAACACGGTAGATGGGTGCCGGCGTTCTTCGGCGGTTAGCCCCAATGGCATAGCTGACAGCTGACTTGAGTAGCGTGGCACGAGCTTGTGACCAGATACGACGGCAACGGCGGGCATAGGCGAGGGCAGACGGCAGGACACGTCTCCTTCCTGGCTGGGAACAGGGGGGGCTGGTAACCATACACACACTGGCACGTGACATACCAGTGGGGGAGCAGGTGAAGATTTGGTGAGCATATTCTATCCCACGTCATTTGTTGCGCCCAAGGCTGAGTTCGCGAGAAACCATGCACCGCGGCGCCTTCTCCAGCTCCGGTTTGCCCGCTCGGGACTGTCCATTGGACTGGGGGTGGAACCCAGAGGTGAGACTCACTGTGGGGCCCCTAACAGATTGCAGAACTCCTTCCAGAATGTAGAGGTGAATTGCGGGCCTTGGTCAGAAACAACATCCTGGGCAGCCCGTGAAGACGGAAGACGTGATCAGAACAAGCATGGGCAGTCTCTCTGGCCGATGGCAGTTTAGAGAGGGGGATGAAGTGTGCCATCTTGCTGAACCTTCAAACCACAGTGAGAATGACCGTCATCACACCCTGATGGTGGGAGCAAGTTAAAAAAAGTCCAAGGAGACGTGGGACCAGGGTCGTGTGGGCACAGGGCAAGGGCTGGAGTAAACCAGCGGGGGCCAAGTGGAGGGCTTGTTCTGATTGCAGGTGGGGCAGGCACGGACGAATCCCGGACATCCTTTTCAAAGAAGACCACCAAATCGTTGGGCAAGGAGATGGCCAGGTGCGGGCGGAGCCCGGGTGGCAGGCAAGGCGGGAGTTGTGTCCCCACTGTATGACCCGGGACCCTCAATTTCTCTGGGACGAAGAGACACACCGTCCGGGCATGCACTGGGACGGGATGGCCACGGAGGGCCTCTTGAAGTTCCACCTCGATATCCCAGGTCAGGGCAGCTACAACGCAGGGATCAGGCAAAATTGATGCAGGTTCCTGGGAAGGGTGTCATCCTTCTGGAACTGACGGGAGAGAGAGGAGCGTCCGGCTTGGTGTTCCGAGAACCTGGGCGGTATGACAGGTGAAGTTGAATCTGGTAAGAAGAACAAAGCCCAGCGACTGTCTGGGGTTAAGACGTTTGCATTGCGGATGTATTCGAGATTTTTGTGATCAGTCCCAGACCAGAACGGAACTGTGGACCCCTCCAGCAGTGACGCCACTCCTCCAGGGGCAAGCTTGACAGCCAACAGCTCATGGTCTCCAACATCATAATTGCGCTCTCCCGCAGGAGAAAGCCGGCGGAAAAAAAAAAATGCCAGGGGTGCAGCTTGTTGTCCTCTTCTGCCCGTTGAGAGAGTATGGCCCCGACAACCACGTCTGAAGCATCCACCTCGACAACGAACTGCCGGTCTGAATCCGCATCTGGAGGATTGGGGCAGTGGTGACCCGGGCCTTTGAGGTTATGAAAGGCGGGTTTGTCCTCTGGGGTCCAGAAAACAGGGTGGTTTAATGCTGGTCAGAGCTGTGAGGGAGGCGGCGACGGAGCTGTAGCTCCGGATGAATTTCCGGTAGAAATTGGCAAAAAACCGAGGAATTGCGCTGCAACATCGTTTCTATTCCCCAGAACTGGCCAGGAGGTGACTGCCGAGACCTTTGCGGGGTCCATCTGGATATTGCCTTCAGTGACGATGTATCCCAGGAATGACACAGTCTTAGCATGGAACTCACATTTCTCCGCTTTGACATAGAGAGAGTTCTCCAGAAGTCGACAAAGAACCAGCTGGACATGACGGATGTGTTCAGACAGAGTTCTGGAGAATATTAAGATGTCATCCAGGTACACAAAGACAAATTTATTCAGCATGTCCCGCAGCACATCATTTACCAGTGCCTGGAATACCGCTGGGGCGTTGGTGAGGCCAAATGGCATTACCAGGTACTCGTAATGGCCGGTGTGGGTGTTGAATGCAGTCTTCCACTCGTCACCCTCCCTTACTCGCACTAGGTGGTAAGCATTCCTAAAGTCCAGTTGTGAAAATAGTGGATCCCTGGAGCAATTCAAAAGCAGAGGTGAGTAAAGGCAGAGGGTACCGGTTCTTCAATGTGACATCATTGAGACCTCAATAATCAATGCAGGGGCGAAGAGAACCATCTTTCTTTCCCACAAAGAAGAACCCGGCACCAGCAGGAGAGGAAAACGGGCGAGTCCAGCTGCCAGAGAGTTCCTGACGTACTCCTCCATAGTTTTTCTTTCAGGAGGGGATAGTGAGTAGAGGTGACTTGGAGGGGGTTGGCTTGGAGAGCTGAGCAGATGGAAGCGGATGGTCTCACGATGGTTTCCTGACACCATCATAGATACGGCAGCTGTGATGCTGGTAACTGTGCCAAGTAAGTGACCATCCAGGGCCCGGGCTGGAACAGGAGTGGACAAGCGATGGTTTTCCAAGCCCAGCTGACGAGCAAGTCCCGTGTCAATAATGTTTGCTTCTGCGCCAGAGTCCACCAGAGCTGCCAAAGTGTGGGTAGAATCAGACAGGTGAAGACAGACTTGAATGAGGGGTTTACGACTGATGGAGGGCGGAATGTTCATTGAGCTCATCAGGATTCCTCCTACATCTGGTGAGCTCCGGCTTTTACTGGACAGGTGATGACTCGATGACCATCCCCACCACAGCACAGACATAAGTTGGAGGTGAGGCGTCGCTGGCGCTCTGCAGGGGTTAGGGAGGCGCGGCCGATCTCCATCGGTTCAGGCTGGTCCAGCTGGCTAGATGGTGTGGCAGGTGAGGACAGAAGAGCAGTTAGGACGCTCCGTGTGCTGGTAGATGGAGTAATCTGCAACAGTCTACCTTGGCGAATACTCATCAGAGTCCGAGATGCCTCGGCAGTTGTGGATTCCAAATCGAATACCTTGAGCATCTCCTCTGCGAATAGGTTGAAGGTTATGCTGGGGTCTGGCGCTCGAACTCCGCCGTTCCCCAGAGACAAGCTCGGCCCGTCAGGTGAGTAATCATGTAACCGACCTTCGCCCCTTCAGTGGCAAAAGTCCTGGGTTGCAGGGTGAACTGGACACGGCAGCTCGTCAGGAACGCCCGTACCTGGGTTGGGTCGCCGCTGAACCGTTCTGGATTGCCGATCCTGGGTTCTGGGACTCCGACAGCCGCGGCAGTAGGGGACCGGGCAGGAGACTCGGGTGCTGGGCCGGTGAGCAGGCTGACTGGAGCTGGGCCGGTGGGAGCAGGCAGAGGAGAAAGGTTGGTGAGAAGTTGGATAATCATTGCAAGTTGTTGTTGCTGTTGCTGTTGCTGCTGGAACTGCTGACGCTGTTGGAAGCCGGCTTGGAGTAGAGAGGCAATGTCAGCCGTGTTGCGATCCACCTCTCTCTCTGTCTCTACCAGGCGTTGCATGGCGGTGGGTGGTTCTGAGCCGTCGGTTTCCATGCTGTTATGACGCTGGGTCCATGTTTGGTCAGATCGTACTGTCAGACACCAAACAAGACGAGGACCACAAAAGCGTCACGTTTGATAGTTTAGTAAAGGGTTGGGGGTATGGGAGTTTCAGAGGTACCGGGAAATCCAAAAATCAACACATGTGTAGATCCCCAGTAGCCGAACAGCGAGAGCAGGAACTGGATGATCCGAGAAGTCCGGAGCAGGAGAACACGGAAGTAATCGAGCGGATCCGGGATCACCAGTGGAGAGTCAAAAAGCTTTTCCCAAAACAGGCAGGTAACCGGTACTGGTAGCAGACGATCTGACAAGTGAGGACTGAAAAACAAGGCGTTATATACAGGACATGATGAGTGGTGAATGCAGTGCAGCTGGTAGGTAACGAGGGTGAGGCAGAGCAGAGCAGAAACAGGTGAAAGTCATCAAACCCCAATCAGCGTATTACCAGGCAGAGAGAGAGCTCATGACACTGTAAAGTGTCTTGAGATAACTCTTGTTATGAATTGATACTATAAATAAAATTGAATTGAAATTGAATTGAATATAGGAGAGAAACGTTGCCAGTTACAAGCTATATGGCAGTAAGTCTTGATAAGATCTGAGACAATGGGGCCAAAGCGTAGTTTGTTAGAAACACTGGAAAAAAGAACATCATGGAGTGACCAAGGCTCTGTCATAGCACTTTCTAAGGTACGCCAGCAAAAAGACACATCTGGGTTAAACCTAGTGACAATGGGCCTCAACACAAAGGGACCAGAAGTAATTTTTAAAGTTGGAAACAGAAAGGCCACCATCCTCTTTCATCCTCTGTAAAATGGACATCCTACATAAGTCACGGCTGCTTGCCTTTTCAGATCAATTTAAATACCGCTGATTGTAATTTACGCCAATAGTCAACAGGAGGGGCGAGAGCTAGCATAGAGCTCACAAAATTGACCCTGGGTAAAATATTAATTTTTCCATATCCTTCAAAACATTGTTCAGAGCAACAAAATAATTATGTTCAATAATCTGGTATAAGCAGGGGAAGACCTCAGCGCCTAATTATTTAAACTGCTTGACAGTGGGAATGTCGGCAGAGATGGTTAAGCTGTGGGCAGAATCATTTAAATTAAGTAGTGCAGACTTTGACCAGTTAATTTTAAAACCTTGAGCTTCAATACTCCTCGCATAATGATAGAAGGGGAGGGAGAGGCCGAGAAAGGGTTCTCTAAAAAAAAGAAAAACATTGTCCGCAAATAATGAGAGATGATGCTGTGTATTACAAATGCATATTGGTGACACCATAATCGATTGGGGAATGACTTGAATAATGCTGGAGTCAAGGGGCAACCTTGGGGGAGAATCTAGAAACTGGAAATAAAAACGAGGAGATGCATCCGGTTAAGACTTGAGCTGAGGGATTAGAATACAAAGCTTTAATCATACCAAGGAAAGTTTTACTAAAGCCACTTGCCTCTAAGAAAAAAATGCCATAGAAAAATTGGAGAAAGAAGTGACTTGGGGTCTTACTGTCTTCTGCCCCATCAACGATGTGGACAAGGCTTCTGTTGGGGAAATCCTTCTATAAACTGACAACTGACTCCATGATGTATTAACACAGCGTTTTATTCTTGTGGTCAACAGATGAAATGCGTTTCCGAGCAGTTACACGTGCACGGACCTGATGGAGACTTGTCTAGTACAGAGGTCCCCCAAAAGGCACTTAAACAATAGTGTGCTCAGGGTTATATTGGTTCCCCTTGTGGGGCCTGATTGGTCAGCTATACTGTTGCTGGGTTACAATCCCTGCTCTGCCTCTCCCTTCTTGCATGTCTATTATTTTCAGTTATCATTTACTTCACAAGACAGCTATGTCCACTCCCTTCTAAGTTGGTATGTCCTGTTCTCTGAGTTATCAGACCGTCCTGAACTTCAGTGTCCTTGGCCTCACCATCTCCTCCTCCCGTGCTCACTGTAGCATATCTGACTAAGATAGCCCTGTCTGTTCTCTCCCTCCTAGCTGTAACCCAGCTGCAAAGCATAATGTATAATATGTCACACATACACACACTCTTATTTAATCTTTGGTTAATTCAGTATATACTTTAAGCCAGCTTTTACGTGGCCGTTCCTGAGTGCCCTGTTCATCACCACCTCAGTCATTGTATTATTTTCCCACAAATTCCCCCTTTTTGCACCTACTAGGTGCGAACACTTTTTACACTAACTGCAGTGCCTCAACGTCCTCCCTGTCCTCAGGCATGGTGAGTAATGGCAGCATCCCAGCGGAATAGGGAGGCGGCGCTTTTTCTTTGGACAAGGCAGTGGTGATGAGCCGGGATATCATGGTCCGCAGGCAGGGCACACAGCAACACCCACAGGTAACTAGAATAGCGAGAAAAACAGCAATAGATGTCAAACAAGCAGTGATAAGATTCTTCCATTTGCCAAAAAAGGTTGTCATCCACCCCTCCAATGGATTTGATACACCTGAGGCGTCATGCATCTCCTGGGAAAGGGCTCGAAGTTGGTTCAAAGCCCTGGTGACCTTCCCATCCGGGGCAGTGTTGTTAGGGATGACCGTACAGCACATCTCTCCGAACATGGAACAGACTCCTCCTTTTTCAGCCAACAGCATGTCCAGCGCCATCCTATTCTGGAGCGCCATGAGGGACGTTGGGGCCGTCTGCTCGGCCAGGCCTTCGATGGCATCCCTAGTTGCATTGCTCAAGCGTAAAACATTATAATGCACAAAATTTATCCTATCTACATTTTGCTGGGAGTGACGGGGAAGATGGCTGAAAGCAGTGGTATATTCTCAAATCCTGCGGCTATTTGATCTGCCAATTTGTATTCATTCGGGACACCCCTAGGAACTCCTATGCTGTCTATATAGGTTGGGGTTCCCGCCCATGGATCAAAAGCCGGGCCTTGCATACTACGGGCCCTGCGCCTTCTCTTTACGGTCAGTTGCACAGCCTTATGGTGGGTATAGTGGACTCTACTCCCTACCAAAGATATGGGCATAGCTAATCTAACCATAGCACAAACTCCTGACGTTTGATTTGGGAACTTTATCTGGGAGTACAACCTAAGACCACCACAATAGTAGAATAGTCCTATTCTAGCCACTGGGCCTAGGGCTGTTTTGTTTTGTACAGTTGTATTACACCAGTCTGGGGGTATATCACCTAGTTTGATTGTGGGCTTGCTTGATCCGGTGAGATTGAAACAGTGATATCTTGCACCCTCCCCCTTTATGGCGGTAAAATACCCTGGTTTTTCAAAGCCTGGGGGAAAGAGGGATGCTAGGGTAGTACAATTGCGGGAAGCTGTCTTAGAGTGTGTGAAGTTCAACATGCATGCATATCCTGCTGGGTCCTCATTAGGAAACAACGGGGCCGGGTTAGTGAACATGACTGGTCTAGCTGTGGCACAGGCCACGCACCCTTCCATGTGTTGTTCTTTGGCATTCTGTATAAATTGTCCTGGCCTGCACCTGCTGATAACTCTAACACATCTTCCACCCTCATTTTAGAGAAGTCCTGCACTATTACGTCTTCCTCCTTCAGGGGGGGTTTTACTGTAGTCTCTGCCATGTCAGTGTCATTCTGTGTGTGCGTGAGGGGATCCAAAATATTTATCTGCAGGGGGGTTATCTGGTCACTTCCTGCTATCCATACACCTATGGCTAACATCCAGACATCCTGACCGTTCCTGCTCCCAATTGCTCTATTTACTGACAGGGTTATGGGATTTTTCGTGGGGTCTGAACTATAGTCCCGCTGTATAGATAATATCTCCCATTCATCTTGTTGTACCCACCAATCTCTTTTGTCTGTCAACCTCGCCCATGGTTTCCACCCTCCTGTTGTCCAACCCGCGTCATACCAGCTGTTACAGAGACTACCTTTCACCTGTCCGGAAGCGCTCCTTTCACAGTCCTCTACCTTTTGATAGTCGTCACAGATGTACACATCTGTGTTTTTGTAGAAACTATTATACCCCCCGCAGTCTATAGCCTGACACAAATCAAAGGTAAATGACGTGGTTGAGTCTCTCACATAGGGGAGAGTCAATCTGGCACCGCACCTTGGGGATGGGCCCTTAGTGTGTTGCTTCACTACTGCCCAAACTGCTCTTCTTCTCTCTCGTCTAGTTTCATTTCCTTTGTTACTGAGAGGTGGTTGGACACTACCGGGTGATTGTTCTTTGTGGTCTCGGTCCCCATACGCATGTTCCAACCCCAGAATTAATGCTGCAACTCCCACTACTACTACTACTGCTAGGACAACTGTTGTCTTTTTCCCAAACCCCATTGCCTTCCAAGTTATGGATGTACTATGTGGGGCTGTTCCCCGCCAAAACATCTCTTCCATCTATACATTTTGGATTGCTTTTCTAATTTCTGCCAATGGGCGGCTAGGAGGTGCGACTGGGGCACAATGTGTCAGGTGGTGCCAAGGTGCTCCTTTTTACCTTTAACCTGGACCGAGTGTGAAGTAACCTCCTTACTTCGTAAGGCCCGGACCACCTGGGGTCAGTCCATTCCTCTTGTGAACTTTGACCCTGACCCAGTCGCCTACCTTGACAGGTAGTGTTGCTTCCTCCTGCGGTTTCCTGTTCGCCAACTGGACCTGCGTAGAAAGGGCTGAAACCAGAGATGTTAGCTTTTTCATATAGTCTGTCATTTCTATTTGCTGAACATCTAAATTGGCATGTGGCCTCCATCTAGTGGAGGTCTGGCATTTTTCTCCCTGTCATTATTTCGTGTGGGGTCAAATGTGTTCTCGTCCTTCTGAGGACCTCATAGCCATGAGGGCCAATGGGAGCGCTTCTACCCATGTTAACTTGCTTCCTGCACATGCCTTAGCTATCTTAGCCTTCAATGTCTGGTTTGCTCTTTCCACCATTCCCTGTGACTGTGGATGATAAACTGATCCGAAGGCATGAGTGATTCCCAGGGCCTGTTCTACTTCTCTTAGTAGTTTGTTGTTAAAATGTGTGCCATTATCTGACCTTATTTGCCTGGGGACCCCATACCTCGGGATGAGTTCAGTTTTGAGCCATTTCACCACTGTTTTTGCGTCCTCTTTTTGGTGGGAATGGCTTCTACCCACCTAGAGAACCTGTCTACCATCACCAGAAGATACCTTTTTCCCCCTACCACATTTTCTGCGCCCATATCAGTATAATCTATACTGATATCTTGAAAACAAGCTGTGGGGACTGGGTATGCTCCTTTTAGTGTGGTGTATGGTTTCTGAACATTATGCTCTCCACACACCCTGCATTCCTGACAAAAAATGTGTCACCATGTCCTCAAATTGGGGTGCCACCACAGCTCAGACAGATTCAGGAGAGTCTGGTTTCTTCCTTCATGTGTTGGTCTGTGTGCTCAGGTAGCACATTCTGCACATCTCGGCTGATGCTGCTATCTTTCCTTGATGAGTGGTACATCAGTACATGTCTGTCTCCCCCTTTTTTCTGAAATAAAATGGCATTGAGAAAGCCATTGTTTTCAGAAACATCCATATGAAATGGGAGTGAGTAGTCTGGGGAGGTGAGTGTCTCTGCCCTTGCTAGGGCACTTTTGAGGTCAGAGAAGGCGGCCTCGGCCTCTGTTGTCCATAGGAGGGGGGCGGTGAGACAGCGATGAGTTCTGTTGGTATAGTCAGGGATATGTGAGCGGCTGTATCCTGTGAGGCCCAGAAAAGACAGCATGTCTGCAACTGTGAGGGGCTTCTGACTGTTGGGGGTTCTGTGAGACTGTCATTTTGTTTAGCTTTGCTGGGCTGGTGTTTATTTAATTCTCCAGTTGTTTCTTTAACATTGAGTTTGTAGTCTTTTTAATCATCTTCTTGTTGCTCTGCTCCTTTTTGGTGTTTTGACAGGAAATGACGCACATTCTCGCCCCATGTTGCATCGGTCATTGTTTGCAGGCCTACTATCCTCCTAACTGTGTCTGAACTGCTGTGGGTAATCCCCCTAGTACCCCATGGCGGAACAGCGCCACTGTGGCGGCGGACTGGTCCCACGGTTCCCTCATAGCACGCTGCAAATCTTTTTTGCTCTATCTGCATAGGCATCAAAATTCATCACTTAGTCTTTTTAAATCATGCCATGCTGCATGATCCCCACTGTGGGATACATGCGGTGCAGCTCAGCCCAAATGCCAGGGGTTACTGCTGATGCAGGCACTGATGCGGGAACAGTGGGTCCAGCTCCCCCTCTGGTGAGGGCAGCACTAGCTTCATCTGCTCCCATTACTCTACCCAATACTGCTCTGAGATCTCCCAACACAGCTGCACTCCTGCTGTAAGACTATTGAAAGCTGTGAGGAAATGCTCAGCCCCTCCTGTCAGGGAGGGGAGTTTTGCACACAGAGATCTAAGTCACCAAACTGTAAGGGGTGTACATCAACAGTCCTCCTCCTCCTCCTACTGGGCGGAGTGGGCATTGTAGCCCCGCCTCTGGTGTGTGGCGCGTCTGCTCTCCCTCACTGAGCTCATTTACTGTTAGACGCAGCTGCTCTTGCTGCTTTATCTCTCTGAACTCTTTGTTAAGTCTTTCCCTTATTCTAGTTGATCTTCGCAGCATAACTTCGTCAGGGTCCTCGTTGGTAAATTTACCTTTAAATGTGCCTGCTACAAAAACGTCTTGAGGACTTTGTGATCTAGATCTGGCCTGCGTTTATGTCGTTTTTTAGTCCTTTCCCTAGAGCTGGAGCTTCTGTCTGTTTGCTCACTTTCCTGCTGCTGTCTGACTGTTCGCTATCTTCTTACTTCCTGAGTCTTGTGGGGTACTATGGTGAGGTGGACTGGGTCCTTTTACTGACATGTGAAAATGCTCTGGATTTTGTTGGCAAAAAGACGCTGAATATGGGGTACTAGCTTTGCTTGGGCCGGCTGGGACTGTAGCCGCTGGTTGTGGTGGAGCCGCTGCTGCTCCCCCTGGCGCTGACTGTACCATTAAATTTAGATAACATTCTAAATCCTGTACGCGGCCTCTAATGCCGGTATCAATGGGTCCTGTGGTACGTCTATTTGTAATGCATTTGGCTGTAAATGGGCAGTTACCACTGGGGCTTGGACTGTGGGTTTTGATGCCGTTGGACCTGTATACGGCGGCGGTGGAGCGGAAATTCTTAGGTTTCTTATATCTGGATAAAAGGGTGTTGGCGGGGGCGCCTCAGCGGGGCAGCGGGTTTTCTCTGTGCTAACGGTTATTCTGTTCAGTTCTGTCTCAGTTTTTGGTGAACTTTTGTCATCTTGTTTTGTCAATCCCAATTGTTTCTGTATTGCATTTGTCATTTTCAACCCCACCCCATATTTCTCTTTCTGCGCTTCATACTCCTTCTGCTTTGTTTAGTCAATTTAAACCATTTTCTTTTCTTTTCCTCCTCTGCTGCCTTCCGCATACTCAACTTACTTTTACATACTTCACTATTTCATTCACTTTCTCCGGGGACGGCGCCCTTCTCCCTCAATCCATCCTCCTCTCTCCCATTCTTTCACAATCTCTTTTGCTACTTTCTCCTCTCCTTTACTGCCATACTTTTTCACTGCCCCTACTAACACTTTACCATAAGGGGTCGTCATTTTACAACAAATAAGCAGTGAGAAGAAAAATCCAACAAGCCAAACCACAACAAAAATCACACATGCAACAACGAACAACTTTTTCATTAAGACTCCATCTAGAGCCTTTTTATGTACATCTCTATAATCTTTACAACTTAAAAAGTGACCTCTCACTCCTTCGCACAAATACACTCGCGGTGGACTCGTAATATTACAATGACAATCTGTTAACTGCAACTCTTTTTCAGGATGTTCACACAGAACCAAGGGTGGCAATTCACAACAATCATCTGAACTATCTGTCCTTAGCAGTCTCCTACCTCGTCAACATCTGGACGTATTTTCCTCTGACTATTTGTCCCTTTTCCTCTCCTACCGCCACCCGTATTATTCAACAATTCTCTTACAACTCTCTAGTTGTTTTCTCTGTTTAATCACATCACATGCCCCAACATTTCATCTGTTATATCCCTTTAATTACAGCACATTCAATCAATACTTTTCGCTTAAAACAACACTTACGACAGTTGAAATGTGATCACATCAATTTAGTTTTCAGCCAATAACAGAATTTTGATTTTAACAGGCTTCTGCTTACCTTTTTGTTGAGAGCTCTCAGTGATCACACCAACGAATCGCAGTATCGCCGCTCAGGTCCCCTTCACGGGCTGCGGGATGTCAGTCCGGTGGCTGAGCTGAAACCGGACGTGGACACAATGCCAAGGTCCAGTTGGATTCCCTGTCCAATTACGTATCACGTCGGGGGTCACCAAATTTGTTGGGGAAAATCCTTCTATAAACTGACAACTGACTCCATGATGTATTAACACAGCGTTTTATTCTTGTGGTCAACAGATGAAATGCGTTTCCGAGCAGTTACACGTGCACGGACCTGATGGAGACTTGTCTAGTACAGAGGTCCCCCAAAAGGCACTTAAACAATAGTGTGCTCAGGGTTATATTGGTTCCCTTGTGGGCCTGATTGGTCAGCTATACTTGTGGGGTACAATCCCTGCTCTGCCTCTCCTTCTTGCATGTCTATTATTTTCAGTTATCATTTACTTCACAAGACAGCTATGTCCACTCCCTTCTAAGTTGGTATGTCCTGTTCTCTGAGTTATCAGACGTCCTGAACTTCAGTGTCCTTGGCCTCACCATCTCCTCCCGTGCTCACTGTAGCATATCTGACTAAGATAGCCCTGTCTGTTCTCTCCTCCTAGCTGTAACCAGCTGCAAAGCATAATGTATAATATGTCACACATACACACACTCTTATTTAATCTTGGTTAATTCAGTATATACTTTAAGCCAGCTTTACGTGGCCGTTCCTGAGTGCCCTGTTCATCACCACCTCAGTCATTGTATTATTTCCCACACTTCTAACATTGATCCTGCTTGTCTCGTTTTTATGAATCTGTTTGGTCGGAGTTCACTAATTTTGCCATATGAGACTGCAAATAATGGGCTAGGAGATTGCAAAGATTTATATGTCAGGGTTAAGGAGGCTCAGTGGCCAATAGCTTGAAACATCTGTAGGATCTTATTCTTTTTCAAGAGAAAGGACATTAAGGCTGTGTTAAATCCCTTGAGAATTCACCCTTTTCAATAAGAAAGTTAATCATGTCAAGAAAGAAAGAGCCAAAAATATACCAAAAAGTTGCTTAAAATACAGGGGGAATCCCATCAACCTGTGAAGAGGCTGTGAAGCAGTGGTCTGAGGAGGCAAGTGATAGGCTCAGAGACTGCTTTGAAATTACGGACTGGGAAGCATTCTGCAGACCCCATGGCACCGACATTACAGCATGACACAATGCATTACGACTATATAAACTTCTGTGTGGAGAACACTGGCCCTCCAAGTTGGTCCAGTATTTTCAACAACAAAACCCTGGGTGACCTCTGAGATTAAAGCTCTGCTAAATGAGAAGAGAGGGTCTTTGCATCAGGGGACAGAGAGAGAGGAGCTGCGCAGAGTCCAGAAGGAACTCAGGCTCAGGATCAGGAGGGGGAAGGTCATCTACGGGAGGAAATTAGAAAGTCTGGAACAGAACAACGGCAGGGACGTCTGGAGAGGCCTGCAGAACATCTCCGGTCACGGCAAAGGTGTGGGAGAAACCAAGCCAGCGGAGACAAGGACTGGCAGATGAGCGACTATTTTTTGATTTGACTCTGCCTTCTCGCCTCCCTCATCACACCCCCCAGCCCCTCTTTCACACCTTTCACACCTCCCCTGGCCTACTCCCCCCCCCTCCTCAGCCTGCCACCTTCAACAACCCTCAACAATAAACCCACCAGCCCGCTCTCCCCCTCGCCCCACTCATCAGTTCACCCCCCCCCCTCCCCCCTCCCTGAAACTCTCACCTCGACCATCCCACACCCCAGTCTCCTCCACCCCCTTCTCCATGACAGATGATCAGGTGAGAGAATCAACTTAAGAAAATCAAGGCAAGGAAGGCCCCGGGCCCGGACGGCATCAGCCCAAGTCTCCTCAGGGACTGTGCGGACCCGCTCTTTGGTGTGCTCAGGCACACTTTTTTTACTTTTTACTTTTTATACTGTTTACTTGAATGTTATGTTTGTCTGTGGACCAAATTGGTTAAAATGTCTTGTTGTCACCGTGGGATAGAGGGAAACGAAATTTCGATTTCTTTGTATGTTTTGACATGTGAAGAAATTGACAATAAAGCTGACTTTGACTTTGACTTTGACTTACTCAATCTGAGCCTGAGCCTGGAGAAGGTCCCAACTAGGGGTGATCCGAGTATCCGGCTGAAACGAGTATCCGGTACGGATAAAGCACTTTTGCCGAGTACAAGTATTATACGAGTAATATGAGTCAATATCCGTGCTCGGATTGAATACAACTCCTCAACTGGCCGCGCAGCGTTCTGGGATAGTATGGGGCGCCGTTTGTAAAGCGGCTCGTGCTGAAAATAACAGCAACATTTTGTCACATTTAGCTTTAAATAATGTTTAAATAACTGGTATGAAATTTTGAGGGTCACTTTCTTGCACATTTACAACAATATTTGTCAACTTGGAAATATTTTAAATAGTTAAATCCAAATATTAAATGTTACACCTAAATGTTAAATGTTAAATCTATATGCTAAATCTAAATCTAAATGTTAAATCTAAATCTAAATGTTAAATCTAAATCTAAATGTTAAATCTAAATCTAAATCTAAATGTTAAATCTAATATTAAATCTAAATCTAAATGTTAATCTAAATCTAAATCTATATGTTAATCTAAATATTAAATCTAAATCTAAATGTAAATCTAAATCTAAATCTAAATGTAAATCTAAATATAAATCTAAATCTAAATGTTAATCTAAATCTAAATGTTAAATCTAAATCTAAATCTAAATGTTAAATCTAAATATTAAATCTAAATCTAAAGTTAAATCTAAATCTAAATGTTAAATCTAAATCTAAATCTAATGTTAAATCTAAATGTTTCGGGTGAAACTAAATATTTAGCTAATATGCAAATTAATGTCGGTAACGGAAGTACCAAAATAAAAGCTCGAGGAGGTCAGTGTATGTTTTAGTGTCAAATAACGAATATAAATCCTCTCATCGGGAGATATGGACTCTTGAACTTGGATAACCGTGAAAATAACTACCTAAAATAATAAACACAGTTGGGAAAACTGTATTTGAAGAGTACTTTGAGTTTTTAGTGTCACTTTTATGAATGGTGTGGGAATTATAGCCCCTATAGCCAGCCACGGGGGGGGGGGGCTCACTTTGACTGGTCTGTCACGTTCGCTTGCATTAAGGTCAGCAAGAGCCTATCCCCGCGCCCCCGACAAGGCACGGTACTGTTGGCCATGGTCACTCGCGTAATGTCTAACGAATCAGCGTTAGCCGAGAACATCGGCAGAGCCGTCCTGGTGGCTGAACAAACTTATTCAACAGCGACAGCAACAGCCTCAGGGCCACACGCAGGCCACCTCGGTAAGCATGTTTTCCAAATCACGGAGCTAGCCAACCTGTTGTCAAGGCTAACTTAACTAACTAGCTTAAGGTAGCTAGCCAGTAGAGATTTGCTACTACCTTGACAACAAGACAATGCTAGCTCCGTGATTTGGAAAACATGCTTACCGAGGTGGCCTGCGGTGGCCTGAGGCTGTCGCTGTCGCTGTTGAATAAGTTTGTACAGCCACCAGGACGGCTCTGCCGATGTTCTCGGCTAACGCTGATTCGGGGGACATTTCGCAGTGTGTCTTGTCAGT
>NW_022603408.1:0-15685 GCF_008692095.1 Etheostoma spectabile
CTGCATAATGTACTGTTGTTATTTTTTTATCGTCAATCGTGATATCATGATATCAACTGGCGCAATAAAACATTGTAAAAGGCTGCGACATAACGTAAAAACACTCCAATTTTTTATCAGTAAAAAAATGTACTTTAAAATGTAACTGTCATTCTTTTTGTGGGGTGCCTTTTATATTCAATTCGATGTTCAATTTGTTCAGTAAAAGCATGTTGGGAATGATTCCTGTCATTGTTATGAATTCAACAAGAGGTTTGTTGTATTATAGCAGAATACGGAAAGCAGCAGAACTGCACTTCAGTATATGTTTTTTATTGCGATTGATATAGTTATTGCGATATTCATATTTTCCTCATATCGAGCAGCCCTAGTAAATACAGACAGCTAGTGTCATAATCAGTGGGACCAAAGGTTTATGTTATGTTTTCCCAAGTTGAACAGGACACTACCATTTTCAGTTTTCCATCTTGTTTTGGTATTGGTGAGATTTCTCGCCAGACAGCAAATAAGAGAAGTTTGCTGGCATTCCTGACAACATGTGCGAGGCCGACTTTGTGCTACGTGTGTGTGAAGGTATGTCCGAGGCTCAACGCACCATAGCTACTTAGACATGGAGTCAATGTATCAAGTTTGCTTTAAAGTATAAGAGTAATTCACAAGCAGACAGTCTATAATATGTCAGGTTTTACAACTTGAAAGTAAGCTTCTCTGTGTCTGTTAACACAGGGAGGAGTACCTGTACGGGGATAAACCGCTGCAGGACTTTAACTGGATCCGTCAGTGTCTGAAGAATGGGGAGGAAATCCACCTGGTTCTGGAGGCGCCACCTGATACAGACCTGGATCTGGTTCAGAAGGAGGACTGGGCACAAGTGGATGACTGCACCGGAGTCGCAGGTAATCATACTGTGTTTGTTACTTCATGATATATCAATTCCTGTTTCTCGAGATATGGTACATGTAAACACAGTGCACGTTTGGTACTAATAATTATCCTCCTAACTTTTCTTTGTCAGGTACCCATGAGCAGTTGACCATCGATGAGAAGGACCATGAACGAGTGTTCACCATCTCCATGTGGGACTGTAACAGGAAGTTCAGAGTGAAGGTGCTGGGTATTGACATCCCATCTCTCCCCAAAATCCCAGAGTTTATTGTCTTCATAGAAGCCAGCATCTTCCACGGCCAACAGCTTTTAGCCCAGGTAATCAAAAACTTTCAACAACAACAACAAAAATCTGATGATGGCAGCCGTGGTCTATATTGAAATTAGGACAGCTAAATCGTGGAACAAACATGTTTTTACGTCTGCCCTTTCTTGTTCCATTTCTCCTTTCCACCCTTTTAAAACTGTAAACTGTGCCTTTAACGAGCCGTCAGGACTTCTGTACTATTGTGATGTTACAACTATACTATATAAATGTAGTTCACTAGCATGAACCACAGACCGGACAGACCAGTTGGAAAGAAGAAGGCTAAGAATCGTCGATAGTAGGTAGGTCCCCTTGAGCAGCTGGATGTGGCACAGCACTGTGGCCAGCAGAAGGGAGGGACCAGAAGCCGATCGGCCAGGAACAGCTGAAGGAAGGGTAGAGGAAGGGATGAAGGGATGCATGTGCACGGGGTCTTGTGAAGCCTGCGAACACGTGGATGAAAAGGAAGAGATTGCCTGAGACATGACAGAAAGAGGGAGCAGGCACATGGGGAATTACGACCTGACCCCCGCCAGGGGGAGCGGTAGAGGTGAGCAGGGGCTAGGAAGAGCCGGTACGACACAGGACTGGTGTCAATGAGGTACCGTTGAAGGCGGGCCACGGTCCAGTGCCTGATATTGGTGTCATCTGTGGGGGTAGAGACGGCCGCGCCACGGAGGAGGGCACGCAGCGCCAAGGGGAGTAGCAGGCGCCTCTACAGGAGGAGGCTGAAGATGCTGAGAGGGTAGACGCCGATCCTTGTGGCTCCGACTTCCCGACCTTACAGACAGAGCGGAAGATGCATGAGAGCTGCAGGAACCTGCCAGAAGCTGAAGCAGAAGCCGCTGGAGCCGGGGATTGTTCTGCGGAGAAATGGAGAGCTGGGCGAAGCTGAGGCATGGTGACCGCAGACCGCAATTGGCGCCGTTGAGACACACGCGGGCTCCGACTGCTGCGGCGTGACTGAAACATGCCCTGTTTCGAATAGGTCGTCGAACAGATTGTCGTTGACATCAAGTGAGCTTAGCCATAGTTTCGGATCCATGACTGAGAGCGTGGAACGCTGACCCTCTTGCCTCAAGCAATCAGAGACACAAGCCTGGCTGCGCAGCACGGTAGATGTAGGTCTGTTTGGTGATTAGAGGTGTGGTTTAGGCGTGGCCCTGCTCCCGAACCTTAGTTAACAAATTAACTCCATACAGTGCCGCTACAGTGGCGTTACATTCATTCCCCGACTGCAATGATGGTGCAGAGGCTCTTAGAGTGCAGGTGAAAAAGACATGGAAATGCTGACCAATCAGACCGGGCTGGGCTGAGAGGGGTTCTTTAAGAGACAGGCGCTTAACAGAGGGTTTCAGACAGAGGGTGAATACAGGTATATTCAGACAAACAGTATTGGCAGTGCCCTGGAGGTGAACTGGCTACCAGTCCAGTACCAGTACACTCCGTACTTTGGTCTGTACGGGGACTTGAACCTGCGACAACTTCAAACAAGATTCAGCAAATCAGAACTGAGAACCCCACCTATCTCATTTGAATGTTGGCTTTATAACCAACAATTCAGGAAGAACTGGTTTTCCAAAACAGTACGTTTTGCACAGCAGAGTTTAACCCTGTCTTTACTCTCTCAGGAGAGGACGTCCTCTAAAACCTTCAATGAAGAAGTGCTGTGGAACTGCTGGTTGGAGTTCAACATTAAGATCAAGGACCTGCCTAAAGGAGCACGACTCAACCTCCAGGTGAACATTTCATTAAGATGGCGTGCAGACGAATGAAATATCTTTGGACTCTGTCACTAACTGTTAGTGCTCTACTGTTTTTTCCCAACCAGGTGGTCTGCAGGAAGCAGTCCCAGACGCCAAACTCCAAGGATCCTCCGCCTACCAAGATAACACAGCGGGACAGGCAGCCATGATGGTGAGGTCTACTTTCATTGTTCATTATCTGTTGATAATTTTTTTCGATTAAATATCTAGTTTTCTGTATAAAATGTCAGAAAATGGTGAAAAATGTTGATCAGTGTTTCCCAAAGCCCAGCATGACGTCCTCAAGTGTCCACAACTCAAAAGATATTAGTTTGCTGTCACAGAGGAGAGAAGAAACTAGAAGATATTCACATTTAAGAAGCTGGAATCAAAGAATTCCAAACCATTAATCAATTATCAAAATAGTTGGTTCAAACAAAGATTAGCTTTGTTAGCTTTTGTACTCTACTTCTTTTTTCCTCTTAAAGATTACACAAACTGATTAATCGCTAATCAAAATAGTTGGCGATTCATTTAATAGTTGACAACTAATCGGTAAATTGATTAATCTTTGCAGCTTTAGTTGTTAAAGTTTACTTGTTGCTTTGGTGTAGTTGCTGAAGTCGTAGTCTGGCTCTGTCCGAGGTTTCTACCTAAAAGGAGTTTTTCCTCGCCACTGTCGCACTAAAATGCTTGCTCTTGGGGGAAGTACTGGAATTGTTGGATCTTTGTATATTATAGAGTGTGGTCTAGACCTACTCTTTCTGTAAAGTGTGTTGAGATAACGCTTGTTATGATTTGATACTATAAATAAAATTGAATTGTATCATGCTGTTAATCATTCGAGCGAGGCTCTGTATCCGTCTTTTCCGTTTTGTCAGGAAAGATCAAGAGCCGTCTTCTGTACTACGTCAACCTGCTGCTGATCGACCACCGCTCCCTGCTGCGCCAGGGCGAGTTCATCCTCCACATGTGGAAAATGCCCGAGAAGAGCGAGGAGAGCAGCAGCAGCATCAACGCAGACAAGCTCACCTCGGCCACCACACCCCGACAAGGCCTCGGCCATGGCCGTCGCCATCCTGCTGGACAAGTACTGCTACCCCGTGGTGCTGCCCAAGAGTCGGGACGTGGGCCGGGACGCCGCCGCAACCACCGCCGGCTGCGACGATGCCGAGGAAGGGGAGCGCGGTCAGAGAGAAATGCCCAACCACCTGAAGAAACAGTTTGAGGCGATTGTGGCCACAGACCCCCTGCATCCGCTCAGCCCTGAAGACAAAGAGCTGCTGTGGCACTTCAGGCATGAGTGTATGCGCGACCCCAGGTAGTTTTTCTATTCATTTCTAGTCTATATCCACAACGTTCCACTTCCGGGATTGCTCCGATGTCTCCGGAAGTTCCGACGGATGTCCCTCATTTCAACCGGATGTCATTACCTTTTTCTTTGTGTTGGCGTCCTAAACTCGGGTAGATTTCTGAGGACCGTTTTAGAGAAATTCTAATAACCAGAGGACGTTTTCTCCTATCCCACAATGCTGTGTGGACTTTCCAGACCCTCCTCCGCAGCGCTGTGGAGGAGAGTCTGGTAGTTTGAGACAAATTTGTTTCCAAAGAAAATGGACTACTAAATCCGAAATCACAAAAGATTGTAATTGCCAATAGGCCTACACGATTAATTGATATAAAATCACAATCTCGAATCACCCTGTTCACGATTTTAATTTTTAATAACTTTGATTTAAAACAAAAAACATGTATAAAATAGGTTTTTAAAGCGCTGTAATGCTCTCCCTTCTCTTTATTGAGGCCTCTATGTTTACAGGCTTGTGGTGATGCACAATGTGCTATAGGTGCCAAAAAAACTCTGTTTGGCACTGCCAGTTTGTTTTGTTTTGTCATGGTCAAGAAAATTGTGGCAGAGAATTGTGACATCAAAATAAATTGTGATTCATATTTTTCCCCGAATTGTGCAGGCCTAACTGCCAATTAAGTAACACTTTCAAAGAATTTTCCTTGGTGGTTTGGTGCATACATAAACAAACTTATGCAACATCAATATGAAATTGTAGTGGCGATTTTAGATTGAACAAAAACAAACTCAAAACCAATCAGCCACTTAGGCACAGAAGGAACAAATCTTACTCAGAGATAAAATCTTTTTTCCAGGCAAAGATGGCGTGTTGTGAGCTTTATTGGCAACAAACATTTAACAAAGGAACAATGGTTTCTCTAGGCTCTAGGATAAAAACCATCAGCCCTCCCCGGTGTCTCTCTGCTGCATCCCTGCTCACTCATACATGGAGACTTCACCTGGTGGCTCAGGCTGGATGGGACTTTCCAAAAAAAAACACTAGCAGATACTTCACCAAAATAAAGATACCAATGATACAATCAAACTTCTGTAGCTGTAAAATTCAAACAAAACAGAAACTAAATAAATTAGTAAATATTTAACTATTAAATATAACAAAACAATGAATAGCTCCAACAGAAATTAACAATGCATACATAAACAAATATAAACAAAATGGCTGAATTGTGTTGTGCAAAAATATATAGTGTGTGCAAATGGTGGGTGTATAGTCCAGAATTTGGGTTATATAAATGTTATATTCAGGGTTCCCAGAGTCATGGGAAAACCTTGAAAAGTCATGGAATTAGTAAAATACTTTATTATGGAGTCATGGAATTTTGTTGTTTGATTAAATTAATTGTTACAGTAATCTTCCGTAGATAACCTTCCACTTTATTATTTTCTGTAGCTGTTGACTTAATAGTCTAGTAGCCAGCCCATAGAGCCCCATTGTGAACCCGGAAATGTTGAGTACACCAAAGTTTTATTGCAGAAATGTGAAGTATGGGTCCCCAGTATACAGAAAATGACGGATGCTAATTTGCATATGTTGAGCAATTTGCATAGTTAGCATAATTAGCATTAGTAGCTTAATCGTCCAGTTTGACCACATATTTTGCACTGTATGGCCAATTTCTACAATATGTAAGTGGTTTTAGAGGATGCTGATTTCTTTTCTGGCATTTTGAGATTTCAAAGAGCTAATTTTAGGACTTATTGTGATTTATTTAGGTAAGTTCCAATTACTTTCAGGCGTAATTATAGGTTATTTTTATGTTAAACACAATCTTACATTTCAGAATTAGCAGAATTGGCCAGGTCGACACTAGATTTTGCACTGTGCCATCAGTTTTCTACAATATTGGAATGATTTAAGAGGTTTAAGAGGACGTTAAATTCAATTCTGGCACTTTCAGACTTCAAAATGGTAATTCTATAACAATTTGGATTCATTTAGACACATTTTTTATTAACTCAGGACGTTTAGGTTATTTTCATGGTAACACTATAACCTTACATTTCAACTCTTGCTCTTTGATGTGAATGTTGATGACCTAAATTTGTTGACATTTTTTGAGGTTAGGTCATGTTTTCCTGCAAATAAGATGTGGCAGCTAGCTGTTGTAGTTGTAATAAGTATGTAGTAAAGCAAGGGAGCATAGTCTAGTTTTAAAGTAGTTGAAACATTTTTTATTATGGAAAACGTAATCATTAAAGAAAGTAGTTTCACCAAATAGCATATCATCCTTAAACAGAACGCCGCCATTATTAGCTCATAGCCATATCGAACAAGCTAATCACAAACCACCAAAACTTTAAGGAACAATAATTTTTGGTACAACATAACTTAAGTTGTGTGCTCTGCAACAGAGCTTGTTGGTAAACGATCTGTCCTGCGCATGTGCAAGATGTTCACGCATGCACAGATGATACCATGATGAACGTGGATTTATGACCTTACGATACTGCACAATCTGTTCCCGTAGATAGTTAAAGAAAGTCCGTTCACCGCCACTGGAAAGCTAACTGTAGTTTAGCTGACAGCTAATTCAGCTAACCACCAGCTGAGAAAGCATGTAAAAGACCCTCAAAACTGAAAATAACTGTTGAAATATATAACAGCTGTTACGTCAGTTCTACTTGTGCTCATTTAAGGAAGTTTTTCCTCGCCACTGTTGCACTGTTGCTTGCTCTGGAGGAAACTACTAGAACTGTTGGGACCTACTCTATCTGTAAAGTGTCTCGAGATAACTCGCTATGAATTGATACTATAAATAAAATTGAATTGAAATTTAAAATACAATCACTCGAAACATGGTCTTTATTATTACTGTAAAATCTTAGTTTAGCTGTAGCTGCTTTTCGTACTGTTTACTTTGAATAACGTTATTTTAGGCTGAATCAAACTGTCAGCTAGTGATTAGTCAAAATAGCTGTTAGCTAAATTAGCATCAGCTTGCCGGTGCAGGCTAACCGTTCTCTTAGCTAATTCATGGTTCCAGTCTGCCATACCCAGCCACCAGATGTTGTCATTGCGTCCCAGCTCATTTATCGTGGTTTGGCCATCGTCTGGGACAGTGGTGCATCTTGCAGCCAGCATAGGACGTCGGCTTAATTGTTACGACACCCAAACATTTGTTGTCTTTGACAGATATTTGCAGGTGTCTGCAAAGGACCATGAGAGACATAGAAGAGCAGGACAGAGCTCCACAGAGTACAAGCTCTCATTGACTACACCTCTACCTAGTCGAGACAAAGTCTTGAAAGACAAGCACACAAACAAAGGCTGAGCAAACTCCTGTGTACTTTCAATGTAGGAAATAATATCATGATGGTCAGTAAAGCTGACAGCATTGCCACTCATGATGAGGCGGATATATCACTTATAACTTACATGTTGTCAGACATGGGGCTTCAACTGTTCACATTCTCAGTGATGACACAGATGTCTTTGTGCTTTATGCTTTATTGGTGTTAGAAGGCTGGTATAATAACTAACCTACAGATAAAATGGCACAATTCTCAGCATAAATGCCATTGCAGAGAATCTGGGTGACCAATGTGGTTCCATTCTGGCCATGCATGCTCTTTCGGGATGTGATTCCACCTCATATCCTGTTGGGAAGGGGAAGGTGTCTGCACTCAATGCCATAAGAGTCGTTCCTGGTAAGCTTCTCCACTGCATTGGAGAGGCAGAAGCCCCAAAGTTACAGATCACAAAAGCAACAAGGGCTTTCTTTCTGGCTCTGTACAATCAGAGGAACTTTGTAACCTTGAATGCAGCCAGGTATGGAATTTACCAAAAAGCGCCAAAGGTCCCCAGCACTGAAGTCACTAGCTTGCCTTCATGGAAGACGTGTCCCCCTACAGGCACTGCTATGGAAAGCAGCAGACCATCTTTACTATCCTCTTCTTTTCTGTCATCATCTTCTCCAGACCCTTCATCCCTCTCTTTGTGCTCTTGGTGTTGTATAAGTATGATGCAGCACACACCATCATTGCCTTTGCAGAAACACTAACTGGTAGGCCTACAGGCCAGACCTACAGCTGTACAAATGCACTTTGCTGATGTGCAAGGTTTCAACCCGCTTTGCAACCACAGCTGACAAGTAACAAAACAGGAGGAACAACTGGACTTGAATCCTGGGTGGGCATAATCAGTTCCTCTCCTTCCTTTAGGCCCATAGTCTTATCCCATCCAAAATAAGGAGATATCCACAGCTGGTGGATCAGGCTGATGAGGCTGCCTTTTGTTAATTAATTATTGTGAGTCATAGCAGTATGCTTGAAGGTGGTAGCCAATGTGTGCTTTGTGTAGTGCGGAGGTAAGGCCTCTTGGTTAGCCTTGCGTCTGGCGGGCTGACTCGGTTGGCCCAGACTCATTTTAAGCTTCAGCTTAAGCAACCCCTGAAAACAATGCATCAACATTCACAAAAGCACTCATGATTCTGAAATGTAAGATTGTGTTTACCATAAAAATAACCTATAATTATGCCTGAAAGTAATTGGACTTACCAAAATAAATCACAATAAGTACTAATATTAGCTCTTTGAAATCTGAAAAAGCCAGAAAAGAAATCAGCATCCTCTAAAACCCCTAAACCACTCACATATTGTAGAATTGGCCATACAGTGCAAAATATGTGGTCAACTGGACGATTAAGCTAATAATGCTAATTATGCTAATTATGCAAATTGCTCAAATATGCAAATTAGCATCCGTCATTTTCCGTATACTGGGGACCATACTTCACATTCTGCAATAAAACTTTGGTGTACTCAACATTTCCGGGTTCACCTAGTTGGCTACTAGACTATAACGTAGCTCTAATTCAATCTCTAATTTTTGGAGATTGAAAAAAGTTTTCATATAATAAGTTGATTTGGAGTAAATCATACTATACAGGTTGTTTGGGTTCTACGTTGTTAAATGTTGGATGGAATTGTATTATTGGTCCTTTAAAAAGTCATGGACAAGTTTTTGAATTTTTCTCCATAAAATGTGTGTTAAGCCTTTAATTTTTATAATTACTGTGCTTTTGCTCTAATCGTCTCTTCTGGACTTCCTGTCTTCAGGGCCTACCCAAAGCTCCTGGGTTCAGTCAGGTGGGGGAAACGGAAGATGTTTTGGCAACACACCGTCTGTTGGAGCGCAGCAGCGCTTGGGACAGCAGGTAAAAGGGTGTTTGCGTGCTACTACATGTGTCTGTCCTTTGTAGCGTCAGTGTTCCATCATGTGTCCTCATGTCCCTGTCCAGCGGTCTGGACGTTGGTCTGGCCATGCAGCTGCTGGACTGCCACTACCTCGGATGCTCAGGTTCGCTCAATGGCCGTCAGGAAGCTGGAGACGCTGGAAGATGACGATGTCCTCAGATATCTTCTGCAGCTCGTACAGGTGTGTGTTCTTTGCTATTTTTTTTTTTTAATACTGACAAGTACTTTTCCAGTACTTTCATGTTCCGGGGCTTCCTGATAGCTCCCCTGGTAGAGCGTGTGCTAGGGTTGCACGGTTTGGGAAAAATATCTAATTGTGATTATTGTAACTAATATTGTGATTGTGACATGATTCACGATATTGGAGGGAATGATCATTTTTGTATCTCATTTTCATTGAAGAATATTCAATTATAATGATCTGATTATATTGTGATTTTTGTAAGATCTGTATCAATAAAGATGTTTTTTTTAGTCTGTAGGATGTATTTGTTGGCCGGGACGTCTTTGCAGCACCTCTATACTGAATTCAGAATGGTTTAAAAATATTGCACCCCTCGTTAATATTGCCCTAGTCCCATAATTTACTCTCCTTTTCAGGCTGATTCCCAGTTTCACTATTTGACCAGCTCGTGGAATGTGGCAGCTCAGCAGACACATGCTGCATGTCCATCCTCTGATGTTTTTGCATAGTTGACTCCGTGGCCAACTTTTATGAGTCATGAATTTTGAGCTGCTGACAACAAAGAGCCCTTTGGTCTGATAGGAAAATGACTGGCACCTCTAAAGTACAGTATGCTGTTGTTTCCGTATCATATGGACTTTAGTGATATGTGGACAGTGTCTTTCCAAAACATATTTGTACACATCAAAAAATATTTTGCTGCTGTGTTTGAAATACCAATTCAGATTCTTTCCAAAACAAATGATAACTTGCTTTGCAAAGATGTCACACCTGACTCAGAACAAAACCAAGCAGAGAAAGACTTTGAGGACATTATGGTATTTGTCATTCCTTTTGACACATTATGGACTCAATCACTCATTGAGGTTCAATTTAGATATAAGCTAATATTGGAGTCATTTATTTGAAGTAGGAGATGAATTAATTAATGATCACAAAAATAATTTAGCAGTTGCATCCCTAGTCTACAATATTCATTGAAGACATTGTGTTCCTGTAGGTGCCAAAATTGCAGTAAAATGTTTTTAGTTGTCAGATTACGTGATCAAAACATCAAGGAAAGAGTTTAACTGCACTGCTGTTGTCTTCTTTACTCCTCTGTCTACTATCTGTCTGAGCTGTGTATTCACACCCTGCTTTCTTTAGTTTGAAAACATTTGAATAGCAGTCCTGTGTGAGCACAGTGAGCTCTGTGTTTGCACCGCACTTCCTTTAACTGTCACTGCCCGCTTTCTGCCTTGCCACACTCAAACCTCTGAACTCAGTGTCTCTTAAAGGTATCCTGTGAAGTATACGTGTATATGGGCATTTTAGACCTTTATTGATAGGACATCTGAAGAAATGAAAGGGGAGAGAGAGGGGGAATGACATGCATGTTGTTTGTACATTTTTTTTTGCCATTTATCATGCACTTTCTACCTCATAAAACATTTACAAAGCCTTGTATACAAGTAGATTTGACCAGGCAATCTGATTGGTCAACTAGTCATTCAGAGCGTGCTCAAATCAGCATGACAGCACACCAAGCTGTTTTAACACACGTTTTAACACACGGTACAAAAAACTTACTCGGCCATTTCCATGTCAACGTAACAGAGTTGAGTCAAATTTGAATCAGTTTTTTTTTATTAATGAAAAGAAATTACGAACCACAGTGGAACACACCGAAGGTCTCCAACATATTCATGTCAAGTGATTGATCAGATGAATCAATGAATGATGAATTTTTAAATGCTGTGGAGTTAAAGCAATACTATGTAACTTTCCCTCTTCGGTCCCTTACAGGTTGTGTCATTGGAACTATAGCCGTGCAAGCTGTAGTTCCAATAAGACAACCTCTAGAGGGACCAAAGCGGGAAAAGTTACATAGTGTTGCTTTAACTGTTTTTAAACATCATCTTATAGTCCTCTTCTTCTGTGATGTTGGCACATGGCTCTGCAGCTCCACTATTTGGTCCAAAACTCCACATGGTGCAGTTTAAATCAGGATTACAAAATGTCAACTTAACAACGTGTGTGTGTTGTGTGTGTGTGTGTGTGGTGTGTGTGTGTGTGTGTGTGTGTGTGTGTGTGTGTGTGTGTGTGTGTGTGTGTGCGTGCGTGCGTGCGTGCGTGTGTCCTGCAGGCGGTCAAGTTTGAGCCCTACCATGACAGTGCCCTGGTCAGGTTCTTACTGAAGACAGCTCTGAGAGTAAGCAGGACCAACATCTGTTTCTGTGTCTTTCTCACACTGTCTTACAGTGTTTGAAGTGCATCATGATTGTGTGTGTGTGTCCTGTGGTTTCTGTCTGTCTGCCCATTCATCTGTCTCTTGTCTTTCTTCCAATGATGAAAAGAGTTTGTCAAATATTTAATTTAGAAATGTTGCGATATGGATACCAGTCTCAGTATTGTTTTCTCTCCACAGAGTAAGCGTATCGGTCATTTTCTCTTCTGGTTCCTGCGCAGTGAGATTGCACAGTCCATGCATTATCAGCAGAGGTATGCTGTCCTGCTGGAGGCCTACCTCAGAGGCTGTGGTGAAGACATGCTGCAGGACTTTAGGAAACAGGTGAGACATAATGCAGCTCATGCCTTGTTCTTAGACAAAATGGTGTGTGTAGATTTAAAAAAACAAAAAACCAACTCACATTTCAGATTTGCACTCTGTCTGATAATCAGCTCTTTCAGTTACTGACATGATGAACTGATGCTCTGCAGGTGGAGATGACGGAGGCTCTGCAGAAAGTCACCGTGAGGTCAAGGCCATGTCTGCTGACAAGTGTGATATTACAGCACAAGGTGCCATCCTGCAGCTCTGTAGCAACGCACTGACACTAACCTGCAATATTCATCCCTTAGCTGCTTTGAAATAAAGGCACAAAGTATTTTTTAATAAGTACAATATCTACATTCCATTAAGCAAATTCCTCTATAAAGATAAGAGGATTCAAATAAAACATAGTGAAAGTAGTGAAGCTTAAGCCGTGTGGTGTGGTGTGCTTGTCAGTGGTGTTTCAGTTGCGTCAGAAGCTGGAGACTCTGCAGTTGTCGGTCTGCCGGAGAGTTTCCGAGTCCCTTATGATCTGGACTAAGAGCTGGAGCCCTGTGGTGAGGGACAACACACTCACAGGCCACAGGAGAAAAACCATACACACTCATAGTAGGGCTGCCCCCAACTAATGAAATATTTGGTTGACTAACACTACTGTGATATCACAGACTAATCGACAGACCAGTAAAACTGAGTTTCTCCACAAAGAATCATGCAAAAGCACCTCAATAAATCTTGTGTTTACCAGAGATGTGCTCATATGGTTCCTGTAAATATGTCATTTTGTATGAAATAACAAAAAAAAAGATGAATCAACCATCACCGATTAGTCAACTAATCAACTTAGAGGGGGCAGCCTTAACTCACACCAGTTATCTGCAAGTGGTAAGCCAATATAACCCATATAAAGCCGTTTTATATGGTGAAATCAACACAAAACCAAAGTGGGATGTGAGCATGTGAATGCCTATATCACTGAATTGTAACATAAAGGCTGGTCATGCACATTCAGATTGAGCAGTGTAAAGTGATGGCGTCTAAGAAGAAGCCACTGTGGCTGCAGTTTAAAGGGCCGACCCACCACTCTGTCCAAAGACCCCATCGGCATCATCTTCAAAGACGGCGATGACCTCCGACAGGATATGCTCATCCTGCAGGTGAGTGTGTCTCTAACGGGTGGGCTACAATGTACACATAACATATGCAGAGCGGATTTTCAATACTGCGCATTCACTAAATCAATGAAAACTGGCTACACCGGGCATTAGTGCAGCGTGTAGGTGTTATATGGACCGAGTAGTCTGCTCTACAAGCATAAAATTGACACAGTCTTCTATTAAAATGTTTTCACACAAGGTGTGTGTGGCACTTTTCCAAAGAAATGGATCATAAAGTCTCTTTAATTCTTTCAAAGCCCAAGAAATTACTTAATGACTGTCAATGAGTGTATTGTTTTGAGAGTTTCTGCGTCCTTTGATAATTGCTAACAACTGAATTGACACAGTGTGGTGCCGGTGACACTTTTGCTCTGCGAACGGTACGCATACAGATTTTTTTTAAATGACAGAAGTTACCATATCATTGCAGAAAGACTCTTACAGAGACTCCTTGTGTCCCTTCAGATTCTGCTGATCATGGAGTCGATCTGGGAGACGGAATCACTGGATCTCTGTCTGTTACCATACGGCTGCATCTCACTGGAAACAAAATAGGTCAGACATTCAGTGGAGAACAAACAAGTGTAAATACTGTCGTTCTGTGAGGTTTTACCCTTCTTGCCTCTGTTTTTATCGTTTTAGGTAGATTGAGACTGTGAAGGACGACACCAACCATCGCTAACATCCAGCAGAGTGTTGTGGGAAGCACCGGAGCTTTTAAAGATGAAATCCTCTGTCAGTGGCTGCGGGGACAAGTGTGTCAGCGAGGACAAGGTACACATCACGACCAGCTCTCATGAGAGTACAGCAACACAAGAGACATCCAAATTATTTATGTGGGTGATATATGGACCATATCAAGATTATTGACCAAAAACGGAAACACCATTCTCCAATGCATCCATCCGTCCAGTCACAAAACCCTTTGTCTCCAGCAGCTGCTGCTCTGGCATCAGACGTAGAGGAAGTGGCAGTGCGACAGACAGGAAAGAAGCAACCCTCAGGGGGTTTTTCTGTCGCCACAATACTCACACACTACTTTTTGCTGTGACACCTGCACCCGCAGTGTCTATACTTTCTTTTCTTAAATGTTCTGAGAGTCTATTTGCAACACTTCATCTTTTAGCTTTAAAGGCCACCAGTGTGGCATTGTCAGGTTCATACTTGTATTTTGGGTTTCTACCAGAACATGTTTACATGTTTTAATGTTCAAATACATTATTGTTCTTATACTGTCTGTCTGAATATACACCCTCTGTCTGAAACGCTCCGTTTTATCACGTCTCTTTGCGCCCCCCTCCTGAAAAAGCCCAGTCTGCTCTGATTGGCCAGGGTTTTCTGTGTGTTCTTCTGCACCTGCACTCTTGCTGTCTCTGTCCATTGTGTCATTGCAGCTGGGGAATGACGTAATGGCAATGTAGCGGGACTTTCTACATATATATAGTATAGTTGTGACATCACAACTGTCGGAAGCCCTCACTGTTGCTTAAAGGCACAGTTTCTGAATATGGGCTGTGTACATTTCTCTGTGCACTGAGTGTTTGATACTTTCACGGTATTTATAAAGCACCTCCACCTGCTTTTTAATCAAAAAAAAGAAATAGAAATCTCACTTTTTACAATATGGGACCTAATTAAAAAGAAAAGGTGACTCCACATTGCGGCAGTATGTTTTTTTGTCTAGTAAATCAAAGCACAGTATTTTTTACATTACAGGCACAGTGAACGATTTAATGGGCCATTTCACATTGCCAAACCTAAGGCTTGTCCTGTTCTGAAGCACCCAAACCATATTCTATTCCATTCTCAAGCCATCAGTAGGTCTCCTAAAACAACAAGGATTCCATTCAATGCCTGCTCTAGGACACTCTGATTGAATCTGACGTTTCAAAGCAAAAAACCTTCTTGAAGCGCACAAATCAAAGCTCCAGGTGCAGCCCCAGTTATTGCCAGGAGTGTCCGATGGCATGGATAATACGCTAAGGTTGTTTTATTGTGTGACAGTTTTCTGTCTCTACTTTGTAGTTCCAGCAGGCTGTGGAGAGGTTCCTGTATTCCTGCGGTGGCTACTGTGTGGCTACCTACGTTCTGGGTATTGGGGATCGCCACAATGACAACATCATGATCACCGAATTGGTAATGACTTCTTTTGTCTGTACTAAAATATACATGAATATGATGTCACAAGGCAAATATCGCAGTTTAAAAAAAATAGTCTATTTTTAATCTTGTTATTTAATATTTTACCTCTAAGGATCTTAAAATATATGAAGTCTTAATAAATCTCATCATTTTGTCAACCTACAGTA
>NW_022603409.1:0-21700 GCF_008692095.1 Etheostoma spectabile
ACAGACGTTGATGCCACAAAGACTTAAACAACTTAATGAAAAGGATATAGATTGTGTAGCTGGCCCACACGGGGACCCAGAGAGACTCATTGCTGCTGACAGACATGCACAGCAACGTTGGCTTTGAGCTTGGGGGATAGAGAGAGGTAGTATCAAATTCTACAATGCTTAATAACTGCCATCTCTAGGCACATTTGTGTCGTTTGCTCTGAGCTTCTCTGCTGCTACACAACCTACAGTTATAATAAAGAATCGAACTAATTAAAAGACCTCTACTTTCAAGATTGTTCACTGAGGGTGGTAAAACAATTTTCTCTGTTAATTCCCATGTAGGACACCACTCCTCTCTCTCATAGTCACTGCAGACATTGTTTTTAGATTTAAATTGCTTTAGTTTATAAATATTGGCTTTGATTTTGCTGACGATGCCAATTGGAATTGTGGGTAAAACCTGATACATGCTATACATAAAAGTAATGCATATGAATTCTAGTGACTCATCCATAAAATAGGAATTTTATTAGGTAACCTACATGATCAAGGTGAGATGGGCTCTAAGCTAAATCACGTTTCATCTAGCCACGGCTGCCATTGTAGTACTTTCTTTGTTATTTTGTCTGCTTTAAATACAAGCCCATTAGATTGTGTTGTTGTTTTGTTATTTTTTAATCTGGCCTCTACTCGCTTAGAATCGAACCCTCATCTCCAGTGTAACTAGGCAGGGAGAAAAAGGCTGCATTACCACGTTCGGCCACAGCGAGGAGTCAATGGGCAGGTGGCGCTGTTTCAAAATGACTCATAGATCTGATACTACTCCTGGAGCCTCATCGTTTACAGTTTTTACATCTGCTTACACACGTTATCAAAACTATCTCTCGTTTTTCAAAACTGTACACACAAAATGCAAAAGTCCTCATATCTCCTTTCAAATGAAACACTGCAGTCAAAATACCTAAAAATGTCATTAACCACAATCTAAAAAGAAGCATTTTATTTCAATGCTTTTTTAACAGTAGGCTAGGCTCACATGTGGATATATGTATCATGTACACAATATGTTCTAAATCTAAAGCTCTTTAGTCTTTCATTGCTTATCTACATTTCCATTAAGAACACGTGTGTGTGTGTGTGTGTGTGTGTGTGAGTGTGTGTGTGTGTGTGTGTGTGTGAATGGACTGTTTTACATAGTGCTTTTCTAGTTTTAACAACTAGCCTACTAAATGCACTTTTACATATTACAGACACCATTCACACATAGGTGTGTGTGTGCGCGCGCGTTCACGTCTCTCACTTATTGATTACTGAAACTGAGGGAAAGGCTGAGAAATAGCTTATGGTCGTGGAGATTTGGTGTGTACTTATGTGCTTTAAATGACAGGTTTCATAAATCGGGTGACATATAAGATAAGATAAGATAATTTGTTTATTAGTCCCCAATGGGGAAATTACTGTACTGCACTCTGTGTACACACTTTTTGTTAGTACTCACACACAGGCCTGAAATACACACACATGCTCAGGACCTATACATGCACTATACATGGAGAGATGTCAGAGTGAGTGGGCTGCCAGCTGAACCAGCGCCCTGAGCGGTCTGGGGGGTACGGTGCCTTGCTCAAGGGCACCTGGCAGTGCCCTGGAGGTGAAGTGGCATCTCTCCAGCCACCAATCCACACTCCCAACTTTTTGGGTCCATACGGGGATTTGAACCAGTGACCCTCCGGTTCCCAACCCAACTCCCTATGGACTGAGCTACTGCCACCCATGTAAAGATTCTGTGTGTAAGTAGTTGTAAAAAAACGGTAACCTATTATTCTAAAATTGCAGTTGAATGGTGTGTCATAACAATCAAAGTGCCAAACGTCTGACGTCATTTTTATTAAACCAAGATGCCCAAAAGCGTTATGGGGAACAGAACGAAAATATGAGGACACTGCTGGACAACAGGCGCGCAAAACCCCACAAAGAAAATGATCACGAGCCAAAGACGGCCTCACAGTTAAGTCAGGTGTGTCACATAGAGAAATGCACCTCCAGATAAAGCATTTCATCAGTAGGCTACATGCAGCAGGTTGCAACGCCACAACACTCGGAGCCAACCAGACCATTGAGCGAATTATACCGCGCTTTTGGGCACAGCTTCGATCAAGCGAAACTAGACAGACATCTCTAGGATTCTGATATCGCCAACAACCAGTCTAATCATTGTTAGTTACAGGCACTTGACTGCAGGCTCAAAGTGGCGCGAGTGGAAGGGCTTGTCTGTTTTTTTAATCTTCTGCAAAGGAATTACTTAGGCAAGTCTCTCCTAATTTTACACAGTTTAGACTTGAAGTGTAATCTTTAATCTGTTATATGATGATGATGAGGGGGGCTCTCCGCTAAATCACATTTCCTTTAGCCTCAGCTGCAACTGTAGTAATGTTTAGTTGTTCTATCTGTTGGAAACACGAGCCCATGTTGTTTTGTAATTTCCATGGGTACACACCTCGCATGGATTCGAACTCGCGTCTAACGCGGCACGAGGCAGAGGGAAATAAACTGCATTGCCAATTTCGTCCAATGCAAAGGCTCAATAGGCAGGTGGCGCACTTGCAATATTTAGACAGCTACCGAGGGAGACAGAAAAGCCCCGTAAAGCCTTCAGAGGGACAGGTGTCGCGTAGTTGATGGTGATTATCATCAAATAATTTCCAGAATGTTTCTTAAACTCCTTTTATTAAAGAGATATATGATGGTGTTTAAAGATCATGCAGTGCCTTTTTGACCCACTTTCCCCCTTTTTTTTAATTCTCCTAAGGTAATTCTTTATTGGCCTACCTTAATTTGAAACTGTTTACACATGCAGCGTCGGGTGTTATTAGAGACAAAGTCAGTTCAACCAGTCAATAGAGAGGTTTATCTGCCTATTATCTGCATTATGCCAAAATAATAGTAAAAAACGTAGGTGCACTGAGTTGATTGACTCAATGCTGCCGGCTGTCATGCCTCTCTGCTACATCCACTCTTCGTGCATGTTTGCCATTTCGCAAGGAGCCTCTGAACTTCAATGCAACCTACATTAATGAAATGGAATCGAACTGTATTTAAAGACCTCTAATCTAAAGTTTGTTTTACTGAGGGTGTAAACATATTTTTTCCTGTTATTCCATGTAGGACACACTCTCTGTTCATTGTCATGTCGGACACACTCTTTCTTTCTTATAGTCACTGAAGACACTGTTTTCAGATTTAAAAATGCTATAATTTACAATTTATTGGCTTTGATTTGGTTTAAGATGCCCATTAGAATTGTGGGTAACGCGTGATACATCCCTTGTAAAATTAATTTATACAAATTTTCATGACTCATCCATAAAAAAGGAACTTTAATCAGGTATAGGAAGGGTCAAGGTGAGATGGGCTCTAAGCTAAATCACATTTCCTCTAGCCTCTGCTGCCACTGTAGTATTATTTACAGTTATTTTGTTTCATTAAAATAAAAGCCCATAATATTGTGTTGTTGTTTTGTTATTTTTTATTTTGGCCTCTAACCGCTTAGAATCGAACTCTCATCTCAAGCGCCACTAGGCAGGGAGAAAAAGGCTGCAATACCACGTTCGGCCACAGTGAGGAGTCAATGGGCAGGTGGCGCTGTTTCAAAATGACTCATAGATCTGATACTACTCCTGGAGCCTCATCGTTAATTGCTGACACGAGTTATCAGAACTGCTATACACAATACTTTTTTTCTTAAAGTTTACAGTAGGCTACATTTGTGGCTGTATCATGTGCACACTGTTGTTCTAAATCTGAAGCTCTTTCTACAGTGAAAGTAAATGTTTGAGAAGGTTGAGATATATGGTATAAACACCAAGTTTTGAAACAGAATATATATACAGTAAAAAAAAAAATATATATAATATATATATATATATACATATATTTTGGCATATTTGTTGGTATCATTTTAGGATAAAGAACGTATGTGAATGTGTGTGTGGACTTTTAAGTGATTGTCAAGTTTTAAAACCAGTTATCAGTATGCGTGGCCCTGATCTGAACAGAGATGGCTCTCCTTCCTTCTTTCTCTGCCCTCCTCTTTCCCTCTTCCTCCATGAACTTGTCTTGAGGTACATACTATGTCCCTTACGAACACTGAGGGAAAGGCTGAGAAATAACTTATGGTCGTGGAGATTTGGTGTGTAGTTTTGCTCTTTAATGAAAGGTTTCAAAATCGGGTGACATGTAAGATTTGTGCGTAAGTACTATTTACTATCTTTCGTGTTTCAAAAGTCTACACACAATTTTCAAAATGTACACACAAAATGCAAAAGTCCTCACATCTCCTTCAAAATGAAACACTGCAGTTAAATGCCTTAAAATGTCATCAACACATCTAAGAAAAAGCATTTTTGTCAAATGGCTTTTTTATTTTTATTATATTATACTATTATATTTTATTATTATTAATGTAGTGTTGAAACAATAATACATATATATGGCTACAGTAAATACAAAATTTAAAAAAAAATCTCCTTCTTCATCTGCCCAGGTGGGGTTCGAACCGCAAACCTCAAATCTTAAAAAAGAACCCTAGCCTAATTGTTAATTGCTGGCCCCGCTCCCGCAGGAAAACAGAGAAGAACGACCAATAGCCTCCAGGACTCTAATATCGCCAACAACCAGTCTAATCATTGTTAGTTAACAGGCTCTTGACTGCAGGATCAAAGTGGCGCGAGCGGAAGATCTTGTACTGCCTTTTTCCCCACTGAGGCGTGCTTTTTTAATCTCCTGCAAAGTAATTACTTAGGCAAGTTAGGCTATCGTCATTTTAAAATGTTTAGACTTGAAGTATAATCTCTAATCTGTTCTATGTTGATGGTGAGGTGGGCTCTCAGCTAAATCACATTCACTTTAGCTGCAACTGTAGTACTGTTTAGTTGTTCTATCGATTGGAAATATAAGCCAATGTTGTTTTGTAACTTTAATGTGGCCGCACCTTGGGTGGATTCGAACCCGCATCTAACACGACACGAGGCAGAGGGGGAAAAAAACTGCATGTGGCGCACTTTCATCATTAAGACTGCTGCCGAGGGAGACAGAAAAGCCCTAAAGCCTTCAGAGGGACAGGTGTCGCGGAGTTGATGGTGATTATCATCCAATCATTTCCAGATATTTTCTTAAACTACTAAGTAAAAAGTAGGTGGATTTGAAGTAATTTACTCTTTGCTTTCGACTATCATGCTTCTCTGTTACATCCACTCTTCGTGCATGTTAGCCATTTCGCACCGAGCCTATCAACTGCAATGCATCCTACATTATACCTTAAAGAATCGAACTGTATTTAAAGACCTCTATTCTGAAGTTTGTTTTACTGAAGGTGTAAATATATTTTTTATGTTATTCCATGTAGGACACACTCTCTGTTCATTCCCATGTCGGACACACACTCTCTCAAAATGCCTTAAAATGTCATCAACACATCTAAAAGAAAAGCATTTGTATCAAATGGCTTTTTTTATTACAGTAGGCTGCATTTGGGAATATATATCATGTACACACTGTTGTTCTAAATCTAAAGCTCTTTTGTCTTTCATAGGCTTATATCTACATTTCATAAAATGTTGATGTTCTACAGTAAAAAATAGTCTGAGGGGTTGGTACCAATGTAGTGTTTAAACAAATATATATATATATATATATATATATATACACACACATATATATATATACACACACACACACACACACACACACACACACACACACACACACACACACACACACACACACACACACACACATACACACTACCGTTCAAAAGTTTGGAGTCACCCAAACAATTTTGTGTTTTCCTGAAAAGTCACACTTATTCACCACCATACGTTGTGAAATGAATAGAAAATAGAGTCAAGACATTGACAAGGTTAGAAATAATGATTTGTATTTGAAACAAGATTTTTTTTACATCAAACTTTGCTTTCGTCAAAGAATCCTCCATTTGCAGCAATTACAGCATTGCAGACCTTTGGCATTCTAGCTGTTGATTTGTTGAGGTAATCTGGAGAAATGTCACCCCACGCTTCCAGAAGCAGCTCCCACAAGTTGGATTGGTTGGATGGGCACTTCTTGCGTACCATACGGTCAAGCTGCTCCCACAACATCTCAATGGGGTTCAGATCTGGTGACTGCGCTGGCCACTCCATTACCGATAGAATACCAGCTGCTCTAAATAGGAGGTGTGTTTAGGGTCATTGTCCTGTTGTAGGATGAAATTGGCTCCAATCAAGCGCTGTCCACTGGGTACGGCATGGCGTTGCAAAAATGGAGTGATAGCCTTCCTTATTCAGAATCCCTTTTACCCTGTACAAATCTCCCACCTTACCAGCACCAAAGCAACCCCAGACCATCATATTACCTCCACCGTGCTTAACAGATGGCGTCAGGCATTCTTCCAGCATCTTTTCATTTGTTCTGCGTCTCACAAACGTTCTTCTTTGTGACCCAAACACCTCAAACTTGGATTCATCCATCCACAACACTTTTTTCCAGTCTTCCTCTTTCCAATGTCTGTGTTCTTTTGCCCATCTTAATCTTTTTCTTTTATTGGCCAGTCTCAGATATGGCTTTTTCTTTGCCACTCTGCCCTGAAGCCCAGAATCCCTCAGCCGCCTCTTCACTGTAGATGTTGACACTGGTGTTTTGCGGGTACTATTTAATGAAGATGCCAGTTGGGGACCTGTGAGGCGTCTGTTTCTCAAACTAGAGACTCTAATGTACTTATCTTCTTGCTCAGTTGTGCAACGCGGCCTCCCACTTCTTTTTCTACTCTGGTTAGAGCTGTCCTCTGAAGGGAGTAGTACACACCGTTGTAGGAAATCTTCAATTTCTTAGCAATGTCTCGCATGGAATAGCCTTCATTTCTAAGGACAAGAATAGACTGTCGAGTTTCAGAGAAAAGTTCTCTTTTTCTGGCCATTTTGAGCGTTTAATTGACCCCACAAATGTGATGCTCCAGAAACTCAATCTGCTCAAAGGAAGGTCAGTTTTGTAGCTTCTGTAACAACCTAAACTGTTTTCAGATGTGTGAACATGATTGCACAAGGGTTTTCTAATCATCAATTAGCCTTCTGAGCCAATGAGCGAACACATTGTACCATTAGAACACTGGATTGATAGTTGCTGGAAATGGGCCTCTATACACCTATGTAGATATTGCACCAAAAACCAGACATTTGCAGCTAGAATAGTCATTTACCACATTAGCAATGTATAGAGTGTATTTCTTCAAAGTTAAGACTAGTTTAAAGTTCTCTTCATTGAAAAGTACAGTGCTTTTCCTTAAAAAATAAAGACATTTCAATGTGACCCCAAACTTTTGAACGGTAGTGTATGTCCATATGAGGGAGCTAAGCATATGTAAACAAGGAATCTAGGAAGAAAAAAACCGTGAGAAAAGAAAATGTATGAACTACAGCGCTTAACTGACCCCATTCAACGAGTCACTTGTCATTTGCAGAAACGAATAATTGTACACTTTGTAATAAAAGCTAGCAGTGGAAGTTAATATGACTTAGGAAATTTTTATGTTAGCCCAGGAGAGAGGGAGAAACGATGTATTAATAATGCATCATATTCTGGCGTTGTAGAAAATTGCTGTGCATGGTAAATTTCCTGAGTAACATTATATTCTGCTTATACTTTTAAGGCAAAGAGTACAACTGTTAAACAGCCCTCTGAGCCCTCAGCATCTACCCTGATGGGGCGTGCCTCCCACATGAGTCCGGCTACCGGCTCGTGCCTCCCGCCTACCACGCGCTTTTGTGTGTTTGTCACTTCCTTATTCTTTAGTGTACAGTGAAACTTTTCAACCCCACAGACACGGCCGGACTTTTGGGACTTTTTTTTCTTCAAACAAGCTAACTTTAGTACTAAATGTTCGAACCAAACTAACAAGCATTCCTCGCTCCGAGCTGACTGAAGTTAGAAGTTATAATGGCTGATAGCCGAGAAGAGGAGATAGACGAAGGAGAGGAACTCCAGGGCGCCGTAGGTGGAGAAGGTATGTAGCCTAACGTAAAAGCCGGTGTGATACCCCTACTGGTTTCCACAACAACTGGTTACCGTCATAGACAGTTAAAGAAAGAAAAAGGTGTTGTGTTTACCTAACAGCTGCCGCTGGGCTGCCTGTGGCACCAGATTCGTCACACAATCACAAACATTTCCCTGGCGATTTTCAAATCGTTTCCCAAATCTACTGGCGCGAAAATGTTTGCCTAAGTATGCACCAGATCACAGCCACCTACAAAAAAGTAAGCTCTAAAAACAATTGAAGTTCGGGTCGAGGTGGTTGCGATCCTGTGGCAAAAAAAATGGAGTTTTCATGAAAGCCCTCAGCTTTACGCAGCGAGCTAACACAGCGCTATAGTAAACTGCTTCCAGTAACCCATTCATAAACTACGTCACCAACCGGGTAACACTTTGTTGTGAGCTCATCTACAACAACTGGTTACCTTGCCTTAGTTTATGAAATACCCGATGTTAGTTATCACGTTTCTTTGGTCGCATCTACGGGCAAATTGACTACTAGCCTACTACTTCATCATAGTCACCTACTAAGCTACACATTGTGACTGACACAATTTTAACAGATCAAATAGTCAAATATTGTCAAAATACACAATTGCCAACGACTCACAGTAAAGTGGTAGGCTAATACACAACGTAATTTGAATGCATAGTGTAATGATTTACAGTCATAGTCTCTCCTTTTGTGTAGCCTGTATGGTATATGATATATGGCAAATTCCCTGGATTTGCACAACAAAGGCTTGTAATAGCCTACAGTGTTAAAACCTACCTGAGTTTGGCTCCGAATTAACAAAGCATTTTAATGAGTCTTTCATCAAATCATTCCATCCAAATTGATGTCAAGTTGTTCTGAAATCAAACTCCGACACAGCACAGTAGCTATTGATATTCTTTAATGACCTTATTCCTTTTAACATGTCCTGCCTAACAACCTGGTATACAGCCTGAGGAGCTGATCACCTTGTTGTGCCAGACAGATGTTACTTTAGCAAGTAGAGGCATGTTTTTATAAAGTACATGCTGGACAAAAGTAGTTCTGGTTCAAAGGTGGTCTCCCAACACACACCCAATGAAACCACAAACTGCATGTTGTGCACTGGATCTGACAAAAAGAAGACAGTATATTATTTAAACGTTACATTTGGAAATATACGGAATTGTGAATGTGCTTACCCAGTCATCATGACCATCTTTATTTCTTCCTGGACTTTGGCATGCATTGCCACATGCTCTGCATAGCTCCGACAAATTTTCTAACACATTACACAAGTGTAAACAGTTTCTCAGACACATTGATGAAACACTGACAAAACAAAACAAAAAAATAAACAAACCTGAATCCGCTACGAGTCGGCAAGCTATTTCTTTTCTCAACTGAGTAGTTGCTGCCTCATCAGTCCTGAAATCCAGCAACTCACCTTTAAGAACAAGCTCTGCAAACTACAAAAGACAAAAGTAAACTACAAAAGACAAAAGTACAATTAGTAACAGTCAATAGCTTTATTAAACAAAGGGTAATTTGCACACGTACCTTGCAGACCAATGCCCCACAGGATGTTGAATCCTGCTGGCGAGGATGGTCAATTGTATCACAAGTCCATCGCGATATATGTACATTTTTGCGCCTCATGAAAGATCTGTAGATGAGCTAAATATAGTTATTTGGAACTAAGAACAATTTATGACATTACCACGGACATAACTTGCCTTGTGATATCCTTGCATTTTGTTAATTGGCCAGGGGTTTCTCCAAGGGGATCAATGTAAAGCGCCCGCTTCTCCTTTGGATAAATGACCTTCACAGTACACACAAGATCATGTAAAGAGAATGAAATCTCACATTAAAATAGTCATTTTATAGTGTATGTACATTCTCACCACAAGTGTCCAGTGATGTTTGTCACAAACTGCTCCAAGTAGAACATCATAGGCCATTGGGTCAATCTGAAAACAGACAGAATGAATAAATTATAGGTATTGTAACCATTTATGAACAGAATTTGAAAGTACACACCTTCTTTAATCCCCTGAATGATCCTTGCCACATCGCAGTCATCTCAAATGAGTCGACAAGAAAGTACTTTGTTAAAGTTCTTGCTTGTAGCGTTTGAATGTTTGCATGGATAAATGCATTCAACACCTTAAGTGACAATTGTGTATAGAGTTACATATTGGTATTGTAAATAGTTTTAGGCATGTACATTATGATTTCATGATGAAATACTTGCATTTACCTCACTTTCCTGTCTTCCAGGTGCCAGATTCTGCAGGTCTCTGGCAAATAATTTATAGGGTCCTACCTTGCTCCACAACACCCCTTGCCGTTTTCCAGACCAGATTTCTGCTATTACTGTTTATTAGAAGACAGTTCTTTATCAAGGACTGATTAGGAATAGCATGTAGCATCAGTTTACCAAAGGTTACCCAAGTACCGATGCAAATGAAAGATATGCATGTATGCAGATGGAATACAGTATGTTGTTGCTGAAAATCATGGGCAATGAAACATACTTACGTTCCTCTGGGGACTGGAGACTTGTGCACGGTTGTGGACTCTGTGTTAAGATGGGGGATTGGGGAACCCTGGGACACCCCAAGGGGCTAGGCTGCACTCCTGAAGGAGGTGTGGTGGCAGGGCTAGGCTGCACTGCTGAAGGAGGTGTGGAGGCAGCATTCCATTTACCTGGAATTCTCACCTGGGGTTCCACATATCTTTTTAGGTGGTCAATGTTAATTTTCTCAAATACATCCCCTTCTCTTTCAAGGTCTGCACTTTTACCATCAATGTATACAATGGTGTACGGGCCTAATAAATCTGCTTCTAATTTGCCCCCCTTTCTTTGTTCCTGGCGAATGTTCCTTCTTAATACCAGGTCCCCCACAACAAAGCCATCATCATGGTCCAATTCATGTTTTCTCTTCCGCACCCTCTGATGTGCGGCCAATATATTGGCCTCCACTTTGGGGTAGACATCAGACGGTTTGGAAGTTAATGTTACCTCCTCATTTTCAGCCAGTGCATTTACTTCCTCGTCAGTTATCTGTAACATTGATGGTTGATAACTGAACACAAGTAACCTATAGGTTATAGAATATACCATTATAGACAAAGTTGTTCTATACTGCAGGAAAAGGCCATTGTACCTGCCACTTATCTGGAATTTCAGAAGGGTAACGGGCCTCCCTTCCATACATGAGGTAAAATGGTGAATGTTTTGTGGTTATTTGTTTTTTGTGCGTAGACCAAAAACGGTGGGCCTTATGTAGTCGTCCCAGTCGCTTGGGTGGCCCTGCACCCTTTTTCTTAAGCCCTGATTTTTTGATTGATTGATTGATTGATTGATTGGCTGATATTTTTATTTCGAACATGCAAGAGAAAGTGTATAAAAATAAAATAATAATAAAAAGAAATAATAAAACAAAAAAATTGGAAAGAAACATAACAAACAAAGTATCCTTCTTTAACATCCCTCTATTACATGTGCGAAAAGGAGTAGGAAGAAGTAAAACTTATGTACTCCTACCCCTTTAATTCTTGCATTGCTTTACAATATTTATAATTATGTTGCTATATACACATACCTACACAAATACATACACACACATGTACATATACACACATATACACATACATACATATATACATACATATCCATATACACATACACACACACACACACACACACACATACATATACACACACATATATATATACATACATACATACATACATACATACATACATATATATATATATATACACACACACATATACATACATATACACACACACACATACCCTCATATATATATATATATATATATATATATAAATATAATAAATAAACAAAACAAAAAACACAAACAAAACTTTCTACAGTGCTTCTTTATACTTTCTAAAACTAATTTCTTTGTACATTTTTTTGAAAAGGAATATGTTTGGGCATTGCTTTAGGTTCTCATCTAGTTTGTTCCACAATTTAACTCCGCGCATTGATAAACATAATCTTTTCCTTGATGTTCTACATCTATTAATCTTAAAATTTCCTCTTCCCCTTAAATTGTACCCTCCCTCCCTTTCAGTGAACATCTTTTGAATATTCCCAGGCAATAGACTATTTCTTGCTTTGAACATGAATACTGCAGTTTCATTTTTAATTAAATCATGATATTTTAGCAATTTAGACATTAGAAATAATGAATTTGTATGATCCCGAAATCCGGCGTTGTGAATGATTCTTATTGCTCTTTTTTGCATAATGACTAGTGGCTGTAGTGATTGTTGATAAGTGTTTCCCCAAACCTCTACACAATAATTAAAAAAAGGTAACAGTAGTGAGCAGTATAGGATGTGAAGTGATTTGGGTTCCAGAATGTGCTTAGCTCTTGCTAGGACTGAAATACTTCTGGACAGTTTGGTTTTGATGTGTTTTATGTGAGGCTTCCAGCAAATCTTGTCATCTATGATCACTCCCAGGAATTTATTTTCATATACTCTTTCTATGCTAACCCCCTCTATCTGTATCTCTGCCTGATGCTTTGACTTACAGTTTCCAAATACCATGAATTTAGTTTTACTCAAATTTATTGATAACCTGTTTATGTCAAACCATTGTTTAATTTTCTTGAATTCTAAAGTGATTAACTCCAAGAGTTGCTGTAAGCTGTCCCCTGATCCAAATATGTTTGTATCATCTACAAATAATACAAAATTCAATACTTGAGATACTTTACAAATATCATTGATATATAATAGAAATAACTTTGGTCCCAACACTGACCCCTGGGGGACACCACAAGCAATGCCCAGACATTCAGACAAATAATCTCCCATCTTCACAAATTGTTGTCTGTCTCTCAGATAACTACTTATCCAGTCTAGAGCTACCCCCCTGATCCCGATTCGTTCCAGTTTACTGATTAATATTTCGTGATTTATTGTATCAAATGCTTTTTTTAGATCAATGAAACCCCAACTGCATATTTCTTTTTATCTGTGGAGTTTGTGATTTCTTCAATGAGTTCTGTTAGTGCTAGTGAGGTTGATCTATTCTTTCTGAATCCATATTGGCTGTCAGTGAGTAGTTTATTTTTATCAATAAATTTCTCTAATCTGTTGTTAAATAATTTTTCTAAATTTTTGAAAATTGTGACAGTAGAGAGACAGGCCTGTAGTTTGTGAAGTGGTGTTTATTTCCAGTTTTGACTTTTGCTATTTTCATTTTTGTTGGAAATTTACCGGTTGAAAATGATAAATTGCAGATGTTCGTTAGGGGTTTGGCAATCCCCTCTATTACTTTTTGAAAAATTATGTATAATTTATTATATATATATTATCTATTCCATCGTGATCCATGGATGGTTTGTTTTTGCATTCTTTAACAATATCAATTATTTCTTTTTCATCTACTGCTGTCAGAAATATTGAACTGGGATTTCTTTCTATTATCTTCTTACATGTACTTTCTAAAGACTGTGGAACCGGGATATGTTCAGCTAAGTTTGGTCCCACATTTGCAAAAATGTATTGAAGTTATTAACCACATCCTCCATGTTATTAATATTTTTATCATTATCGATGAAGTAATGGGGATAAGTATAAGTAGACTGTCTATTATTATTTTTAATAATATTATTTAAAATGTTCCACATACCTTTAATATTGTTTTTATTATTATCTAATAGTTTTGTATAGTATTCTTTTTTACAAGATCTCATAATATTAGTTAACTTATTCTTATATTTCTTATATTTATTTTCTGTCTCTATGGTTCTGTTTTATAAATTCTCTATAAAGTGTATTTTTCTTTTTACAGGCGTTTTGTAATCCCTTGGAAATCCACGGTCTATCATTTAGTTTTTGTTTTCTGCTATATATTTTCATTGGACAATTTTTATCATATAATAATTTAAATATTCTTAGGAATTCTTCATATACTTTGTCAACATCTTTTTCCTTATCATAAACTCCCAGTCTTGTGCTAGCAGATCAACTTTTAATGCCTCCATTGTTTCCTCTGTCCTAACCCTTTTGGAGATTGGTTTATTAACATGTCTGTTCAGAGTGTAGTTGCTGTCATAAACTGTAAAAATTGGTAGGTGGTCACTGATATCATTTATTAGTAATCCACTCACTGTATTGTTGTGTAAGATATTTGTAAATATATTGTCTATTAGTGTTGCACAGTGAGAAGTAATTCGGCTGGGTCTGGTAATTTTGGGATAGAGGCCTAGACTAAACACAGTGTTGATAAATTCCTCTGTCATTTTATGGTTATTTGGATTTAACAAGTCAATATTGAAGTCCCCACAGATGAACATAACTTTTTCGCTAGTTTTTGTAAATGTCTCTTCCATCCAGTCCTTAAAAGTGTCAATATTCGAACCAGGTGACCTGTATATGCAACTTACAATTGTATTTTTCTTCTTTTCCATACATATTTCTATTGTGACACATTCCAATAAATTATTCACCGCCATTGACATTTTTTCCACCCCCTTGTAATTTAAATCCTTATCCACATACAGTATCACACCACCCCCACTCTTGTTTACTCTGTTAATAGAAAACATTTCATATCCTTCAATTCCAAATCTGATTCTTTTTCACTGTTTATCCAAGTTTCTGTTATTGCAATTAGGTTAAAGTGCTGTTTCAATTGCTTTAGATAGTGTTTGATACTGTGAAAGTTGGCATACAGACTTCTGCTGTTAAAGTGGATAATGGATTGCTGTTCGGTCTTGATTGACCTATTAAATTGTTCATCAGTGTAATAGTTGCAGTTATTGTTTATGTTAGCAAAGAAATTGTTCTCAGGATCAATGTCATTTTCCATATCCTGTGAGTGATGTTCATGTACTGGAAGGTGTTCAGTTCCAGGTGTTCATATTCAACCAGACTTTGTAGTGAGTGACTATCTCCGTTTTTGTGTGTATTTTATTTAGTGACATAGTGAGATAAAAGTTTCAAAATTTCATAGGCCTACCTGTTTATGTATTAACGTTAGCTGGCCTTGGTTGTTTTGGTGTGCTGGACCGGGGATGAATGATCAATTTGTCCTGTCGTAAATAGGCAATGTCCCCCCTTTCTCTCGCCGCTCTTAAATCAGGCATGAGTTCTTTCCTTTTCCTTCTGATTGCCTCCGTGAAGTCTTCGTTTATGTATATTCTGGAACCTTTCAGATTTCTGGTTTTCTGTAGTATTTCCGTTCTGTCCTTGTGCCTTAGGAATTTTACCACAATTGGCCTCGGTCGGTCTCCTCCAGGTTTTCCTGTGCGGTGGGCCCTCTCCACCTCCACCTCGCGTTGCAGCTGTAATTTTTCCTTCACAACTTGTTTTACCTTCTCCTCCGTCTCTGACCAGGTTTCTCCCTGTGACTCCTGTATCCCGTCAAATACCAGGTTATTTCGTCTGGATTGGCTTTCCAGATACTCCATTTTGTCCGTGACAGCCAGCAAGCTGTCACAGACTTTAAAAATATCTGTTTGCATCGAGGTACTGCGTTCCTTCAGATTTGCTGTCTCAGTTTGAATGTCATCCACTTCTTTTTGTGTGTACTGCAGGCTGGTTTTTATTTCTTGTAGTTCCTTGGTTATTGAATCCAGTCTAGTGTTGGTGAAGTCCATTATTAGCTTGACAAAGCCTTTGAAGTTGCTGTGTTGTGTTGTGTTTCCAGTAGTGCGGTAAACATTGCTTTTTGTTGCTGCAGCAGTTCGTTTACACGGTCAATTGTCACATATTCATCTTCCTGTTTAGCCTCTTTTTTTGGAGGCATTTTTTAGACTTGATAGCCCACCTGTTTTTTAAACTTGTTCGGATGGAGTCTGGTGGAGATATGCTGCTCTGGGCCTAGTGGTAGATGGCTGCTCCTTGGCCTGGTGGTGGATGGCTGCTCCTTGGCCTGGTGGTAGATGGCTGCTCCTGGGCCTGGTGGTAGATGGCTGCTCCTGGGCCTGGTGGTAGATGGCTGATCCTGGGCCTGGTGGTAGATGGCTGATCCTGGGCCTGGTGGTAGCTGGCTGATCCAGGGCCTGGTGGTAGCTGGCTGATCCAGGGCCTGGTGTTAGCTGGCTGCTCCTGGGCCTGGTGGTAGACAGACGCTCCTGAGCCAGGTGGTAGATGGTTGATCCTGGGCCTGGTGGTACCTGTTTGCTCCTGGGCCTGGTGGTAACTGTTTGCTCCTGGGCCTGGTGGTAGCTGGCTGCGCCTAGGCCTGGGGTGTCCAAACTTTCGAACCCAACTGTAGATGGCTGCTCCTGGGCCTGGTGGTAGCCAGCTGCTGCTCCTGGGCCTGGTGGTAGCCAGCTGCTGCTCCTGCACTGCTGCTCCTGCACTGCTGCTCCTGCACTGCTGCTCCTGCACTGCTGCTTGCTTTTGGAAAAGTAAAACGTTATTCACCATAGCTATATATATACACACACATTAAGAAAAACATGATTCACACCCTTGAATGGTGCCATTGAGCCGTTCCACCAAGCCATTGGTTTGTGGGTGGTATGGGGCACAGAGGCTTCTGGCAATGCCAAGCTTGGCACACATGTCTAGGTTAATCTGGCAGTGGAAATAAAAATGAATGTGATATGTTTTTCCCCCAATGATGTGATGAACAATAATATCAAATGTCTCAGAATTTGACTTACTTTGTTAACAAATTCTTTGCCCTGGTCTGTAAGAATGCGTTTGGGTGCACCATATTTATAAAAGAAGTCCATGATGCATTCTGAAACTTCTTCAGCTGTCTTGGTTTTCAGTGGATATACTTCCATCCATTTTGTGAAGTAGTCCACCATGACACACGTATAAAAGTTTCCTTTGTTGGAGCATTTTAATTTGCCAACTAGGTCCATTCCAACAAGCTGGAAAGGTTCACTCACCTTAAATGCAAACAAAAACTGTATCATAAAGACTTCCATGTATACCAAATGTTAAATATAATGAGGTCAGATTCACCTGTATGGGTTTGTACTGTGTCTTGTCCTTTATAGAGGCCCTCTTTCTCTGACAGGCATCACACTGTGCAATCTAACCAAGTAAAAACAATTGACAACACTGGTGAAATATGTAGCATTAAGATTTGCATAAGCTTCACACAAATAAGTTTTATTTTTTTATAATTATGCACTCACCCATTTTGTGATGTCTGCTTTCATCCCAGGCCAGTAATACCGTTGCAGGATGGCATGCATGGTTTGTCTTCTCCACAGTGAGCCCCGATGGCACTGGCATGAAACTCAACAAATATGTTGTTGGCTTCTTCTGGAGTTAAAACCACTTTTGCCAGGTGATGCCTTTGCTCATCCTGCGTTCTATGGCAGTGGTAATATAACTCCCCGTCTATAGGGATTACGTTGAAGAAATATTTGTGTAACACAAGTACAGAAAGTTACAAAAGAGCACTGTTGTCTAATTTGCCTTACTTACTTATGAGTTGGTAACTCTCTGCCCTTCGTTTTATCACATAACGCTGTGATTTAGTGGCATTACATGGGTAGGTCTGTTTCTGTTTGAAATCCAGAATCTCTTTAACTAGCCGAGCGTCCATGCTTAGGCTACTATGGACCTTTTCAATGCAGATGTTTTTAACTTACCACAGTAGGATAGCACAGCTGAAATTGATAACCTTAACGATGGGTCAGTTCCATCAAGTGTCCCTAGTTATAGCAGTGAGTCTGCATGCACAACACCTGGCCTCTCCTAAGTGTAATGCAGCCATCATTAAGGTTATCAATTTCAGCTTTGCTTTTCCTACTATGACATGTCAACATGTCTGCTGTGAAAAAGGTTTTGGTTTACTAGGGTATCAGCATCACCTGTCATTATCCTTCTCATTATAATCAATGTTAGCAATCACTGTGAGGCATGCATATGCAGCTCTACTTTTTTCTTTGTCTTTTCTGCAATGTAGGCCAACTGAGGCGTTATGAATGCGCATTTACAAGTGTCTTGTATAAGGCTATGAATGTGATGTTTGTCAAGTTGTAACGTGCTGTCATATCCTGTCCACAAGGGGCACACTTGGTTAAACCTAGAGAGATAGTATCACTAAAGATGAATAAGGTCATTAAAGAATATCAATAGCTACTGTGCTGTGTCGGAGTTTGATTTCAGAACAACTTGACATCAGTTTGGATGGAATGATTTGATGAAAAACTCATAAAATGCTTTGTTATTTCTGAGCCAAACTCAGGTAGGTTTTAACACTGTAGGCTATTACAAGCCTTTGTTGTGCAAATCCAGGGAATTTGCCATATATCATATACCATACAGGCTACACAAAAGGAGAGACGATGACTGTAAATCATTACACCATGCATTAAATTACGTCGTGTATTAGCCTACCACTTTACTGTGAGTCGTTGGCAATTGTGTATTTTGACAATATTTGACTATTTGATCTGTTAAAATGTGTGTCAGTCACAATGTGTAGCTTAGTAGGTGACTATGATGAAGTAGTAGTAGTAGTCAATTTGCCCGTAGATGCGACCAAAGAAACGTGATAACTAACATCGGGTATTTCATAACTAAGGCAAGGTAACAGTTGTTGTACATGAGCTCACAACAAAGTGTTTCCCGTTGGTGACGTAGTTGATGAATCGGTTACTGGAAGCGGTTTCCTATAGCGCTGTGTTAGCTCGCTGCGTAAAGCTGCGGGCTTGCATGAAAACTCAATTTTTTTGCCACAGGATCGCAACCACCTCTACCCGAACTTCATTGTTTTTAGAGCTTACTTTTTTGTAGGTGGCTGTGATCTGGTGCTACTTAGGCAAACATTTTCGCGCCAGTAGATTTGGGAAACGATTTGAAAATCGCCAGGGAAATGTTTGATTGTGTGACGAATCTGGTGCCACAGGCAGCCCAGCGGCAGCTGTTAGGTAAACACAACACCTTTTTCTTTCTTTAACTGTCTATGACGGTAACCAGTTGTTGTGGAAACCAGTAGGGGTATCACACTGGCAGGTACAGCTAAACAAGCTAACGTATAACGTTAGCGGCCTTTCTCTTAAAAACACATTTCGTTGAATACCCTGAGTATTAGTATTTTGGTACCAGGGATGTCTTTTCTTTAAAAGAACGTAAGAACCGCTGTGTGTCGATGTCTGTTACCCCGTCGATATGCTGTTTCCTTCTATCGTGAGTCTTCGTGACCTAAACAAACTCGTCGTTTATTGTGGTGAACGTGACTTTAACCTCGCTGAAATCTCAATCAGTTATCTGTGCTACGATTTACCATAACCTCCTCTAGCTAAGCCCTGTCCAGCAGGGTGGCCAGGGAAACGCCACTCTTCGGGAGGACACTGTTGCATGTTGGTGAATAAGGACGCTATACAAAGTGTGTTAAGCTCCGTGTATTAACATGCTGACCAACATAGGAACATCGGTACACACGAGCACGCTGACTTCCTGTTACAAACTGACATGCCTAATTACACCACAAGGTGGAGCTGTAGCCTCAGCTGTACAACAGGATACCCTGTAACATCTCCCTTCCTGTTGTAAGATGTCAAAGCATTAGCTGGCATTGTCGAACAACTGAATGAACTTAAGTACGATTGTACCCGTAACTATGCAACTACAATAATTTGGCTATAACTAAAGAGAGAACCCAATATGTATCTAATACAGCCAAAATTTATCTAACACAGCCGTTGAACAAATACTGATATGACAGCTCAAACAGTGTTCTTGTTTCATGTGTTCACTGTCCTTATTTGGTTTGTCCAACTTAAGGTCCAATCTATCCCGAGGCTTAATCAGCCTGCCACTCCGAGAGTATGTTTGGCCTTGTTCATCTCGGTATGGCGTGCTACTGGTTTGTGATGAATGGGGTGGCCCCCCATGACCGGTCCCCGTCTCAACATTGCTGTTTCTCACTGGCAGAGTCCCCTCTGATGCATGTGCGTCCCCGGGATGCTCTGTGGGACATTCTAGTTGCCCTGATGACGGAGCCCCCTCTGCTGGTCTAAGATCCACTCTGTTGCGACGGTATGTTGTGCCCTCCACATTAACAATGTAAGACCTGGGGCCCGCTTGCTGCAGGCATACACCTTTTCTCCACCGGCCAGTCCTGTCCCCAGGGAGCGGTTTCATCCTGACGGCTGGCCGACATTCAGCTCAGGCAGATCTTTAGCAGATCTGTCATAGGTCAATTTTGCCGCCTGGCGTTTCCAACACAGTTTGCCTGGTATATCAACAACAACCTGAGGCAACAGCAGCTGGTCCGTCACAGGGAGGTGTGTCCGCAGTCTCCGCGACATTAGTCGCTGTGCTGGACTGCAGTGCACTCCCTCCGTTGGCGTGTTTCTCCAATGGAGGATAGCTTTCCATGGGTCCTCGCCAGCCAACGCAGCTTTTTTACACAGGTTCTTTACAATCTTTACTGCCGACTCTGCTTTGCCATTGGCTTTTGGGTGTCTTGGTGATGAGGTAACATGCTCAAAGCACCACTCTTTTGCAAATGTCCTGAAAGCACCACAAGCAAACTGACATCCACAGTCAGAAATGACGCGGTCTGGTATGCCGTGGCGTGCAAATTGAGCCTTGCACCTCAAATTGTAGTTTCAGCTGAGAGGTCAGGAAGCAGATCAACCTCCCAGAAGTCCGAGTAGTGGTCCACAACGAGCAGGAAATCCTTCCCAGCCTGATTGAACAGGTCTATGCTCACTATCTGCCAGGGACGTGTGGGGAGTGGGTGAGACATCATGGTCTCCTTCTGTTGTTCATGTGCATACTCATTGCACACCGAGCATTGTTGCACAAAGTCTTTGATTTCCCCCTGCATGTTGGGCCAAAAGAGTGTGTCACGGGCTTGCCTGTAGCAAGCCTCTCCCCCTATATGGCTGTAGTGGATCCGTCTCAGCATTTCTGGCCGCAAAGTTTTAGGAACAATAACGCGCTGGCTTCTGAAGAGTACGCCGTCCTGCACACTGATTTCGTCTCTGATAGCCCAGTACCCTCTGATCATTATGGGCGTCTCCTCTCTGCAGTCTGGCCATCCCTCAAGCACGACAGTCTTGAGCATCTGAAGACACACATCTTTCTCTGTGTGCTGTCGGATTTGAGCAAGGCGTTGGCTGGTGACGTTCAGATAGTCCTCTGCTGAATTGCTGCGGTGTCGTACTGTTCCTGCTGCAGGCTGCAGACCATTTCCCGCCTGTATTGTGTGTCTGTTCTCCGTGGTGGAGTAGTGGCTCGGCTGAGCGTGTCACTGATGTACATTTCCGGGCCTGGCTTGTACACCACCATGAGGCAGTAGTTCTGGAGCGTAAGGAGCATGCTCTGGAGGCGCTTTGGTGCACTAAGGAGGGGCTTACTGAAGATAGATACCAACGGGCGGTGATCTGTCTCTGCTGTAACATCACCCCTCCCATAAAGGTAGTAGTGGAAGCGCTGACAGGCAAACACAATGCTCAAGCACTCCTTTTCAATTTGTGCATAGTTTTGCTCTGTTTGGGATAATGCACGGGATGCAAATGCAACTGGCTGTCCTTCCTGCAGCAAACAGCAGCCCAGACCTGTCTGGCTGGAGTCGCTTTGTATGGTGACCGGCCTGTTAATATCATAATACCTCAAAACGGGCACTGCCGTGATCGCGTCTTGATCTCCTGCATGGCCGCGTCGTGCTTTGG
>NW_022603410.1:0-30146 GCF_008692095.1 Etheostoma spectabile
TCTCCTTTGCCACTCTACCCTCAGCTTAAACATCTCCAACTCATTGGATTTTGCTTAAGGTCCCAGCTGTGGCGGTAGTGCCTCATGGCAGAACCCTGAAATACATAATGTTTCATTAATTAATGAATCTAAAACATTATTTTAATCTTATTGCTATTCAAAATGTATTAATTAAATGTATTAATGTATTGTCTGCTATGTAGCAGAAGGGAGTTCAAAACTCACCTTCACTCCTAACTTGTTATATTTTGACAGTAAACCTACTACAAACACCCACACTACACGTTGTTGGCAAAGAATAGTACAGTAAAGAACATATTTTTACTGGCCCGTTTCCATACACTTTACTTAAATAAAGATATACCCATTGTTTCATTAACAAACAAATACGTTTTTTTATTTTCTAGGCAAAAAGAGAGGGAGGAATTTGTCACATATGATGATTGACGTTTAATGTTACAGCGGCGGGGCGGGTTGGGTTGCAGAGTGTGGGGGAAGAGGATTATGGTAGTAATCTTTTCTCAGTACCATTGACCAAATTGCCCTGCACCATTGCTCTAAAAGCTGCTCCATGTATCATCAGCTTTAGCACCCCGGGGCTGAGTCAGCTATACTCGGAGGCTGTGTTCGGTTATTCGGGCGGCGTTCACTGAGAGGCTATAGAGCGCGGTTTTGTTGCCTGTTTGCCCGGCTCCGCTCCCATTCCCTGCTGGTCCACCCCGCCCCGGTCTGAAAACCTCTAGTGACAGTGCTTGAATAAAAGTGTAACACAAAAAATACTCACCACTAATGACAGGTATCTCCTCCAATGTGTTCATGTCCTCGGTTTCTTTTGCCCCGGGTCCGCATCCCTTTTTTATTTTTTTCGACGTTGTCCATGCTTCGGCTGTCTAACTTTGGCGTCGTTTTCTTGGTCGCACGTTGATGACGTATGAACGCGGGCCCACTGAGGGAACTTTGCAGAGCGGCAAATTGCAGAGCAGACTATTGGATTGCAAACCACTACCATTTAAAAGCAAATCTTTTGCAAAAAATGACTAGCTTCACAAAGCTAAAAAAGCTTATTAATGATGACCCGAAAGAAACACACTGAAGCTTATAAAGTGGCTTCAAAGAAGAAACTCCTAAAAACTAAAGTGAAATGCAGAATATGTCATCACGGCATGAAACTGAAGAAAAGGGCAAACAGTGGAGATCAGTATGCTTGGTAAGTAACCTATATTACAACACTATGTATTAATGTGTGTGATAGTGGGCAGTGGCAGGGATGGGCGAAAATCAAATAGGCATACTCAAAATTTATTTTGATACAAGATACAAAATACTAAAGTTGTAAAAGTAGCCTATCAAAATAAATACAAAATACAGCAACCAAGACATGTATCAAAATAAACTACAGTATCATGTATTTTTTTTAAATACAATAATACTGAGCATGATACATATAAATGATGTATAAATGATCAGAAATACTGCCCATACCTAGGTGGTGGGCATATCATTTCTGTTTTACTAGCTTTGTGTAGATACTTTTGTAGTAATAATCATTTCATTGTTCCGGACACCTGTCATAAGGAATATGGTATAAAAATCATGGTAATTAGCCTACAACAAAGCTTTCACTTTGCAAAGGTTATCATATCAGAATATGTCCGGCACATGGATGATTACAAAAATCATTACTAGACTTGGACTAGCTCCTAGTCTAGGCCATGGACATCTTTCTAATAAAAACAGTATTTAATATTACTGTTCTTTTTAAATAGGACCTGTCGACATGTTGGAACGGAAAAACAAATCTCTGTCAGGCACAAGTCAATCTTCAGTCATTCAAAGATCTCCTTCAGTAACTGGATGCAATTCATGTACAGGTAGGCAAGTAATAACAATGATAACAAACACATACCACAGTCTCACTACATGCCAAGTAAAGCACTGAATGTTTTGTTCATGATTTCAGATATACATAAACATTACTCTTTTAAATTTGCCTATGGAGATTTTGTCAGGGTCTACGATTACGACAGATTGACATGATGGATGACAGCATTGCGGCCAGTTCAGCAACTCTCAGTAAAATGGCTAAAAAACTAAGGGAGGTCTGTGTCACGGCGGTTGAAAGGATGAGGAGGCAAAAGCATAATACTTCTTGCCAAGACATAACAAGAAACAAAAAAAAGAGGCGGGGGAGACAGAGTTAAGCCCTGACAGAATAGAGAACTACAGACAAAAGATGTGAAATAGTGCCAAGTGTGACCAGAAGAATTGGGAAAAAAACTAGAACGTCCACAAGTACAAACCTTTCTTCAAGAACTTTTTATTGCTCTCACATTGGCCCTCATTTATGTAACGTGCATACGACCTAAAACAGGCGTAGGACGGGCGTACGCCGATTCCTACGCAAAGTTTGGCAAAGTATGTGGAGTGCTTAGGTCTCCACATACATTGTTTTTATTAAGATTGAAGACCAAATTTTACGGAATTTTCCCAACCTTTGAGAGTGCCTCGTTGGCGCAGTAGGCAGGGTGTCAGTCTCATAATCTGAAGGTCGTGAGTTCAATCCTCACACGGGGCAGGTGTTTTAAAAACAAAAAAACACAACTGATACTGGAAATACAGCAACTTTCAGGTGGTTGAATACTGGCACAAGCATGGAAGTTGTGATTCTGTGGTTATTTCTGAGACAAGGAAAGGCTTCTTTAAGAGGGTGGGGGGGCGTCTGCCTCAACTGGTTGGGGTGACAGACAGACAGAGAGAGAAAAGACATGGAGAATTGTAGCAGAGGGTGTCTAGCAGGTGACTCCAACCACCGATCTAAACTCCTTAACAGTAGGAGTAGGGCAGGTCACCACTACATCGTAGTGATTTGTGATTATGCAACATGTTACCCAGAGGCTTTCTCCCTCAGAAACACCAAGGCTAGACAAGTGGCCAATAGTTTACTTCAACATTTTTCCCGGGTAGGGGTCCCAACAGAAATCTTAACCAATCAGAAAACTAACTGAACATTGAAGGAGGTAGACTCCCTGTTAGGGATCCGGGGCATTAAAACAACACCCTACATAGTTTGTGGCTTCATAAACAATATTGTATTATCTCATAGGTACTGGAAGCCACCCGTCTCCACCAGTGCATTTCTCAATGCCCAGATGTGTTACAAGATTTGCAGTGAGTGTTGTGTTGTCCAGCAGAAAGGCAACAGATGTGTTACTTTTCGACTAGATTTACACCATAGCAGTGCAAGCATTTTCCCAAGGCTCACTTTTCAGCCACCGCCATGTTTTGAAACCATATACAACATAAATATTACATATTTCACCCAGGTGTCTTCTCTTCTTCAATGATCTCACAAAAAGTAAAAAAAAAGCCAAAAACATTCAGGGGATGTAGCTCAGTGGTAGAGCGCATGCTTTGCATGTATGAGGCCCCGGGTTCAATCCCCGGCATCTCCAACAGGTCTCCAGTCTGCCAAAGAGCTGCAAAAAGCTCTTATTCTGAAAGAGAAAAGTATTAAAAGGCAATCTCCTTGTGTTCATGGTAATTAATGCAAAAATCAGTCTCACTGGCCAAGATTTGCATTGTCCAGTGATGGTATAGTGGTGAGCATAGCTACCTTCCAAGTAGTTAACCTGGGTTTGATTCCCAGCCATCGCAGTAGCTTTCATTGTGTGGTTACTTGCTTTATTTGTCAAGATTAGCCAGAAAGGTTACTTGCCCCACTGATTTGATAAAATATTAGATCTCTTTTATGGTACAAATAAGGGACTTTATCAATCAATCAAGCTGCCTCCATGAGGATCCACAGACACAGGGAGTGCTCTGCGATTTGCACTTTGCCCGTGTCTGGTAACTACTACTAACCAATTGAAAAGTTTATCAACAGAGCAGAAAGCAGCAGAAAGGCAACAGGTGTGTTACTTTTCAACTATGATTTATACCGTAGCAGTGCAAGCATTTTCCCCAGGTTTGATTTCCAGCCATCGCAGTTGTATTTACAGGTTTTGAAGCCATATACAACATTAACATTACATGTTTTACCCAGGTTTCTTCTTTTATTCCGTAATATTTCAATTTCTTTGCGGTGAGTCAACCCAGAAGGATTAATAAAGATAAGTCTTAGTCTATCTTGGAAAAGAGTAAAAAAAATCTGAAAATCTTCAGGGGATGTTGCTCAGTGGTAGAGCACATTTGACACAAACTAAGCGGTGTCCCTTTTATACCTCAGACTATCAGATAGCACTACAAGCACTTCAAATGCAGTATATTTATTGTATTACGCTCCAGTTTTTATGGGTGTTACAGCAGGTATTAGCACTGTAGTTTGCATATTCGTGGATGAAATATAATTGACATGCGATTAAGTTTATTTTTCAGCAGGTGGAGACATTTCACTTCAGACAGATGCAGCAACAGATGCTTCATTAAACATTAACACACAGGAAATAGAAGTAATGCTGATACAATTAGCAGAGGATGGTTTCGATCCATCGACCTCTGGGTTATGGGCCCAGCACGCTACCGCTGCGCCACTCTGCTCTACACTTAATACTCAGGGGCGGGAAGATGTGTGATTGACATTTGGAGCTCACGGGTTGTAAAGTTAAACATTTGGTAGATGTGGTTGCTCCTTGCCACTATCTTTTATGTGAGCTTCCTGATTACTCACACCTTGATTATTCACATGTGACACTTGTGATTGGCTGGTGTTTTAAAAAAGGCATTGTGAGTACAGATATAAACATCAGTAAGGAGTCTACAAAGTTGCCTCTTATCATTTTAGTTGGACACCCAGTGAGGCTTACCGCGATGCTTTGGACTGGGTCCACTAGGGTTTTCGGCTGCTCTCGATCAGACGGCTGTACTCACTCTGGTTTCTCTTCATAATGCACAAGACTTTTGCCTTTTACTAAAGACTTCCTTGGAGGGAAACGCTGATGAGTTGAAACTATTTTGGGGGGGGCTTTGCTGTTTGGCCGAGTCTTTTGTACTTCTTTGAACTATCCTTAACTAGACTCAGAGTCTTAACAGCAGCTAAATGATAGAAGCAAGATGATTTTCATGGGCCGTGGACAGCGACTGAGACGACAGGACTCCCCCGGACTGTGACCAGGACCGATCAAAAAATTTCATTGGGAAGGGTGTGGGAAACAAATTGGCCAGACAGAGTAAGGAAAGTTAGTCAGAGAGTAGGATACTGGAGACTTAGAGGACTAACACTAGAAGCAATGGTTTTAATCATCAAGGCAGTGATTTTACCTTTGCTTTTACTCATCAGCTCTGTTTTTATCCCACCCAGAAAATGATTTTAGACCTGGAACAAGCCATCTTTTATTTCCTGTAAAGGTCCAAGTGGGAACGAGTACAAAGAAGAGTGATGAAGAAGCCAAAGGACAAAGGAGGAAAAGGAGTGCCGGACCTGTTATTGTTTTTAGGGAGCAGATTTACAGCTATACACATAACAGCAGCCACGGCCCCATCCAGAAATCCTAAGACTGCAGATATGGCACGGTTCTGGATGGGATCATACCTCAGAAGATTAAAGACCTTACACTCTGATGTTAAAGTAACTGGGTCTTTAATCCTTCACCTTCACCAAGATGATGAATGAATTAATATCAGATTATGATATTGATTTATTTAGTTTTACTGAAACCTGGCTGGGTGATGGAGAATATGTTGAAATGAATCCACCCCTCCTAGTCATATTAATACCCCCATTCCTAGAGGCACAGGCCCAACTGATGACTTCTCCTTCTCCTGTTACATGCTGCACCCCAAGTCCGTACTGACTCAATTAAATTCAATTTAATTTATAGTATCAATATAGTATCAAGAGTTATCTCGAGACCCTTCACAGTTGGAGTAGGTCTATACCACACTCTGTAATTTACAAGGGCCCAACAATTCTAGTAGTTCCCTCCAGAGCTAGCAAAAAAAAAAAATCCCTTTAAAAAAAAAAAATCCCAGTTGAAGTTTATTTATTTTATGCATCCTTAACTTATGTATACTCCTAATATTAATATATAGGCTTATATTGCAATCTCGTAGCCCTACATGTAGGTGTACCCATATTTAAATGAACACACTGCATTGATCTAAAAGAAAGTTGATGTCATAAAGAATTGTGATGATGACATAATGAATGTGTATATGCATTAATGAAAAAGAAAGTTGATGTGTATTTGCAATAATCAAAACTTAAGTTGATGTGTGTATTCATTAATCTAAAAGAAAGTTGATGTGTATATGAATAAATCTAAAAGAAAGTTTATGTGTTTATGCATTAATCTAAAAGAAAGTTGATGTGTATATGCATTTATTAAAAAGAAAGTTGATGTCATAATGAATTGTGATGATGACATAATGATGAATGGTGATGATAAATCAAAAAGAAAGTTGATGTGTATATGCATAAATCTAAAAGAAAGTTGATGTGTATATGCATTTGTTAAAAAGAAAGTTGATGTGTATATGCATTACAGTTTTTTACAATTCCTATGACAGATTTTTCAATACAGTTAACAAGTTTCCTAAACTCTTAACACACCAACACACACAAAACACACAACTGGCAAAACAGTTAATTTCATGCTCAAAATCCCACATTGTAAACTAAACTCCAAAACTAATTTTCACAATACAATAATACTCTAACACTACACACTATGTCTAACAAAACACTGCAAACTTGTTTCAAAATCAAATAATTATTCAAAACACTAACACATGTTCTCTTCCAACAGGAACATTTAGTCAATCATAACACAATGACAAAAAAAACTCTATCATCAGCTGACATTACAGAAACTTCATTATTTTAGATGTGTCAGGTATGCCTTTACACAATAGACAGTATTTTGTATTGATCATGGATTGTGTTTTGCACATTCATTTTGTTTCTTTTGTTGAAGAATTCAATACAAAAAATAAATGACCATCTCAGAGTAGCTTTACAAAATGTACCGTTTATGAAAAAAAAGACAGAGACAGAATTGCTGCAGTAAAGACTTTATTCGCAGAAGGACATTACTGCAAGATATACAAACAGAAAGAACACCAGAATAATAATTAAAAAAGTAATCTTCTAATCTGCTCGGTTTCTGTATTTGGCCACATGTTCTCATCCACATCACACCTGATATCTTCTCTGGCAAGGCATCGTGGGAAGAATCTTTTTGCATGCCTTATCCACCCTGGCGGTGTTCAGCTGTGATGTCTTGGCAAGCAGCATCCATTACATCAAGGAGGGACATTTGGTCATGTGGACGATGGTCAAATACCTTCCATCTCCAGACTGAGAAAAACTCCTCAATGGGGTTGACGAAGGAGAGTAAGAGGCAAGGAAATGGGACATCATCCTTGGATGGGCGTCAAACCAGGCTGGGATTGTACGGGAATGGTGGAATGTCATGTGTAGTCCCATGTGATCACATATATTGGCAAGTGGTCTCCCACCTGCCCCCTTTCTACCTCTGGCACCAGTCTTTTGTGTAGGTCTTCTAAAAACAGAAGAAGGCGTTCGGTGTTGTAGGGGCCAATCTCACATTTATGCAGGAGTGCACCATTGTTGAGATTGCGGCGTACATGGTGATGTTAGCTCCTCTCTGGCCCGGCACGGTAACTGGGGCCCTTTTTCCAATTAGGTTTCTCCCACGGCGACGCCTTTACGCCAAGTTGAAGCCAGCCTCGTCAACGAAGATAATTTCATGTGGGACTTGATTTGCCTCCAACTCCATGACTCTCTGAAAGTAATTAGACACAGTGGATGTAACTGCTGTGCTGTACTGTATATCTACTGTATGTCCTAATGTACTCCAGGTTTATAGAGTAGTTTGCAGTAATGACTGTATTGGATAACCTTACCTGGACGTATTGGTGACGTTCTGAAGTTCTTTGATGCGTTCACTGTTCCTTTCAAAAGGAACTTTGTGTAGTTGTTTCATTCGGACTCTGTGTTTAGCTAGAGTCCGAGAAATAGATGTTAGGCTGATTGCTGCAATGTTCCCAAAGAAAAGGTTGTCCATCAATGAATGTTGATGTGTATATGCATTAATATCAATGAAAGTTGATGTCATAATGAATTGTGATGATAACATAATTAATAGGGATGATACACTAAATAGAAAGTTGATTTGCATATGCATTAATATCAAAGAAAGTTGATGTGTACATGCATTAATATCAATGAATGTTGATGTGTATATGCATTAATCTATAAAAAAAGTTGATGTCATAATGAATAGTGATGATGACATAATGAATAGTGATGATGACATAATGAATGTGTTTATGCATTAATCTAAAAGAAATTTGATGTGTATATGCATTTATTAAAAGGAAAGTTGATGTGTACATGAATAAATCAAAAGAAAGTTGATGTGTGTATGCATTACTGAAAAAGAAAGTTGATGTGTTGGAAAATGTTGTTGGGTACCATGGTGACCGGTGAAACTCATTCATCTGTTACGCATGTTACTTTATCTTTATTGTGAATTTGATTTCATTTTGAATCGTTATTTCGCATTAATCAAAAATAAAGTGGATGTGTATGTGAATAAATCTAAAAGAAAGTTGATGTCATAATGAATTGTGATGATGACATAATGAATGGCGATGATATAATAAAAAGAAATTTGATGTGTATATGCCACAATCTATAAAAAAGTTGATGTCATAATGAATAGTGATGATGACTGTAATGAAGACCAGATGTTCCACTTGACTAGGATCTAAGTTTGCACGCTGTGGACTGAACACATTTCCAGCTGTGCTAAAAAAAATTGGTTCAAAATGCCATCCTAGTTCTTTGCTCAGATTGGCTGCCAGTTTCCCTGCTGCTGTGCCTAACCTTTCCCTGGACTCAGCTGCAACATGTTGGCCCAGCCCCACTGTGGCATCCTGATCATCATCACCAGCCAGGAACGGATCTGATTCATCCTCAGATTCCTCACCAGCATGCAGTGACCTGATGATGGAGCAAGGCCATCCAGGAGGGGGATGACCTCAGAGATGTAGGCGCTGGGTTTTGAGGGCGCCCGTGTGACCTCCTCAAAAGGACTAAGAACAGTGAGCATGTCTGATGCTAACCCCCACTCATTTGGATAGATGATTGTAGAATCTTTACCCATGTTAGAATGCCAAGCCCTGCGCTGCTCCACCAGCCGCTGGAGCATGTAGAAAGTATTGTTCCACCTTGTTTTTTCATCTGTTATGAGCGTGTGCTGGGGGAGGTTCTACTGTGTTTGTAGCTCATGTAATCTGTTGCTGGCTTTGCTTGAGCAATGAACATGGCCAGATATGCTCCTGGCTTTGGAGAGAAGGGATGAATAGTGATGATATCATAATTAATGGTGATAATACAATGAATAGAAAGTTGATTTGTACATGCATTACAGTTTTTTTCAGTCGCTAACAAGCGTTTATCGAACCAGTTGTCACATTTTCAAAACTCTAAACACAATTAGCACAGCATCGGTCTTTTGTGGCCAAACCATTCACACATTTCAAGTCATTTTCACACAATATGCAGTTAGTGAACACATTTCCACAATGCTTACATTTTCTTAACAGACAAGCTATACCTCCCAACAAAATTGTGGATTGTTTTTGTAGTATTTACAAATGTTAACACACACCATCCCACAACAGCAAAAACAATAATCCAAACCTCAGACACAGTATAAAAACCTCTGCTTCTGCAATGATAGCAGTTAAAAAACAATGTATATCAGCTGATAATGAAAAAAAACAATTGAATAATTCACACACAGCTGATTTCTGTTGGGTGAATTGGGCAAACCACAGCTGATTCCAGTCTGGCTTAGACTAAGTGGCAAGGGTTGTTTTTTTCTATTACACTGACAGTTATACATAGGACTTTGAACTTTCAACAAACCAACAGGTAAGTTCTGCATTTTACATGGCTTGTTTCTATTCACACAGTAATGCATATGTTGAATTGTTTTTCCCTCTAAAGAATGTAACGTCTTCCACCCTCTGGGGGAAGAGGAAAGCTCCTCAATAATGATCAAGAGCTTGCCATTGTAGAAATGGTTGTTGCAAATAATGCAATAAAACTGTAGGAAATTCAAGCTAGAATTGTGGAGGACCATGAGATATTTGACAATATCGATAGCATCAGCCTCACAACCATTACACGGACATTGTCCAAACACAGAGTGCGGATGAAGCAGCTCTACGCTGTTCCCTTTGAGAGGAACAGTGAGAGAGTCAAGGAGCTACGACGACAGTATGTCCAGGTATAGTGTGTATTCAATTCATTGTCCAGTTCTATAAGCTTTGCACTTTGCCAGCAGGTAACATCTCAGTAATAGGTTACAGTACAGTATGGTATACAGTAATGACATGATTTACATTAACTTTGTTTCAGAGAGTTATGGAATTGGAGGCCAACCAGGCCCCTCATGAATCATATACATAGATGAGGCAGGAGTCAATCTGGCCAAAAGGCGTCGACGTGGACGAAATATAACTGGAAAAAGGGCCACGGTTGATGTGCCAGGACAGAGAGGGGCAAACATTACCATGTGTGCAGGATTACTCCATCCCAGATGTCAGGTTGGACCCTATAATACCGAGCGCATCCTTGCCTTTCTCAATGATCTCCACCAGCGCCTGGTTCCAGAGCAGGATCAGGAGGGTGAAAACATGTGGCCCTTTGTAATTACCTGGGACAATGTGGCTTTACATCATTCACAAACAATAACAACATGGTTTGAAGTCCACCCAAGACTGGTAAGTCTCTTCCTTCCACCCTATTCACCTTTCCTCAACCCCATAGAGGAGTTCTTCTCTGCATGGAGGTGGAAGGTTTATGACCATCAGCCACATGACCAGATGTCCCTCCTTGAAGCCATGGATGCTGGCTGCAGGGACATCACAGTTCATGACTGCCGAGGATGGATCCGACATACCAAGCGTTTTCATCCCAGGTGCATGGCCATGGATAATATCAGATGTGATGTTGATGAAAACATGTGACCTAACCCTGAAGATCGCAGAGAGTAAAAGCAGTAATTTTGTGCTTTTTATTCCCCTCCCTCCCTTTCTATCTGGGCTTTTTACAGTTTTCTTTTTCTTATGCGTTTCATAGATATTTTGTTCACTGTAAGCAATACTGTATAAAATTGTACAATAATGCAGCAATTCTGTTCTATCATACCGTGTTTCTACTGTACCTCCTGTAGTAAACAGGAAATGAAAACTGATGAATGTGAACATTACGGGACATGTGGACATACAATTCCCAACCAAGAAATGTAGTGTTAAAATGGTGGATTGCATGTTTTGCATGCAAATACCTGTAAAACTGAAACATAAAAGTCTATGCAGTTTTTGTAATGTCAACAATAGCCAGTATTCTGAAACCTGGTGTACTTTGATTGACTGCATGTACTTTGTGAAGTGAAAACAAGTGTTATTCTTTGACAGAATAATTTCATTTTGAGCCAGGTTTCCAGGGTTTTGGTAAAGTTAGTGTGTGCAGAGAAAGATGTGTTCTATTTTGAAATGAAGAGTTAGTATATATTTAACAAAATGTGTTTTTGAGAAGAAAATTATCCATTTGGCCAATTGTGTTTTGTAGGTGTGAGTCTGTGTTAAGAGTTTAGAAAAAGTATCTGAAGTATGGGTAAGTGCTTGTTAGCGACTGAAAAAAACTGTAATATCAAAGAATGTTGAGGTGTATATGCATTAATATCAAAGAAAGTTGATGACATAATGAATGGTGATGATGACATAATGAATGTGTATATGCATTAATCAATAAGAAATTTGATGTGTACATGCATTTATTAAAAAGAAAGTTGATGTGTATATACATAAATCTAAAAGAAAGTTGATGTGTATATGCATTAATATCAATGAAAGTTGATGTGTATATGCATTTATTAAAAAGAAAGTTGATGTGTTTATGCATTAATATAAAAGAAAGTTGATGTCATAATGAATAGTGATGATGACATAATGAATAGTGATGATGACACAATGAATGTGTATATGCTTTAATCAAAACGAAATTGTATGTATATGTGCAGTTATGTGTAGCCGCCTTACTGAAGGAAGCGTTGGGTCTGGAAAAAGAGCCTCTTTTGGACAGGTCCCACCGGACCCTCCAACCCAAACCCAAGCCTGGTGATGGTCCACGAGCCATTGTGTGCAGATTTCATCGTTACAGTGACTGTGTTGACATTCTGCGCCGCGCTAGAGAGCTCCGACAGATGAAAGTCAGAGACTTGACCGTCTCACTCTTCCCGGATCACACTGCCAAGATTGCTCGGGCTCGGGCTGCTTTCAACGAGGTCAGACGCCAACTTCGTGGCATTGTCGGTGCTCGATATGGTCGGATTCATCCAGCGCGACTTCGCATCACATACAACGGTGTTGAGAAGGACTTTGTTTCTGCGGATGAAGCCAGCGACTATGTCAAAACTTTGATTTCTGGGTGAGCTCTAGTAGCTTTTCAGAGTTTTTTTCTATTATTCCTTAGTTTGTGGACTCACCAGCCTTATTTATCTACATGTTCAGTATTTGTTTTCAGTAGATTTTCAGGTTTTCTGGCTTGCTACACTAACTAGGTTAGTGTCACTGTTTGTTTATAGCAGGTATTTTTTTTTCCTTCAATCTTACTGTATGTGATTAACATAATATATATATATTTTGTATTTTGTACTTCAGATATGATCAGCACTACCTCATTTTATGCTTTCTCCATCTGATAGTACAGGACTGAGGGCCTACTATTATTTGTCATTTTGCATTTTTACGTGCTTTACTATATTCATGTGCATACTGTTAAACAGTGTTGAGATCGGCGGGAGTTTTTTTTCTCTCTTACCTTTGTCTATTCTGCATGGTCTCCGGGTTGTTCAACGCTATTGTGGACAACTTTTGGTTATTGTGGGAAACACTGCTGTCTCCTTTGTTCTATGGTTATATGGGGACTTTGGGTGTATTTGTGTTTGGGGGTATGTTGGGGGGTGGGTGTTCCACCCTGGCTCACTATGACCATTTTCTTTTTTTTATGTTATTTGTTTTATTTAAATGGTTAATGGCATTATAGATCCCAGCATAGCTGGGTCAGGCACACCTCTCAGATTTATCAGTTGGAATATCAGAGGTATGGGGAATCCTGTTAAGAGATCTAAGGTTTTTGCACACTTGAAACGTTTAAACTCTGATATAGTATTCTTGCAGGAGACTCACCTTCGCGTCAAAAATCACCGTAGGTTACATTGCCCTTGGGTGGCTCAAGTTTTCCACTCAAATTTTAATTCAAAAGCTAGAGGAGTCGCCATTTTAGTTAGCAGAAAAGTTCAGTTCTCATCCACTGATGTTATTGCTGATAGGAATGGCAGATACCTCATGGTTGCTGGTACTTTTTCACAAAAGAGGGTTTTGTTTGTAAATGTAAATGCCCCAAACTTCGATGATGTTGAATTCGCTAACAGATTGCTGAGTAACATTCCCTTCTTGAATACACACCTGCTGATCTTCGGTGGGGATCTTATTTGTATTTTTGACCCAATCTTGGATCGTTCTAATCCTCGAAATCTGACTCAATCTGCTATGTCTATAATATTCTCTGATTATAGACATGAAACTGAATGGTCTTGTTGATCCATGGAGATTTTCCCAGGTGCATCATTCACATTCTAGGAATGATTACTTTTTAATTGACAGTACGCTTAATGCAGGTGTATTTTCCTCTGACTATTTAGGTATTGTAATATCTGACCATTCACCTTTATTATTAGATATTCAACTTTCTACTTATAAACGTAGCCCACCTCTTTGGAGATTTAACTCTCTTCTATTGGCAGACAAAGAATTTTGCGAACTTATTTCAAATTCTATTAATGAGTTCTTGTCTTTCAATTAAAATGTATATATGCAGTTATTAAAAAGAAAGTTGATGTGTATATGCATTAATCTAAAAGAAAGTTGATGTCATAATGAATAGTGATGATGACATAATGAATAGTGATGATGACATAATGAATAGTGATGATAAATCAAAAATTAAGTTAATGAGTATATGCATTAATCTAAAAGAAAGTTGATGTGTATATGCATAAATCTAAAAGAAAGTTGATGTGTATATGCATTAATCAAAAAGAAATTTGATTTGTATATGCATTTATTAAAAAGAAAGTTGATGTGTAAATGCATTAATATAAAAGAAAGTTGATGTGTATTTGCATTAATATCAAAGAAAGTTGATGTCATAATGAATAGTGATGATGACATAATGAATATTGATGATGACATAATGAATGGTGATGATAAATCAAAAAGAAATTTGATGTGTATATATAATGAACTGCAGCTGGCAGTTAAAAAAAAAAAAAAATCTCTGATGGCAGAGACACAACGGGAGTTTCCTTTAAACCAAGCAGCGTGTCTGAAACCCACGTTCACCAGAAATCTACTGGTTACTATGTAAGGACTACAAACCCCACTTTCACCTGAAATCTACTGGTTACTATGTAAGGACTACAAACCCCACGTTCACCAGAAATCTACTGGTTACTATGTAAGGACTACAAACCCCACGTTCACCAGAAATCTACTGGTTACTATGTAAGGACTACAAACCCCACGTTCAACAGAAATCTACTGGTTACTATGTAAGGACTACAAACCCCACGTTCACCAGAAATCTACTGGTTACTATGTAAGGACTACAAACCCCACGTTCACCAGAAATCTACTGGTTACTATGTAAGGACTACAAACCCCACGTTCACCAGAAATCTACTGGTTACTATGTAAGGACTACAAACCCCACGTTCACCAGAAATCTACTGGTTACTATGTAAGGACTACAAACCGAAGTTAAAAACAAACCTGAAGCTGAAGAAACCCTAAACGTTACTGGAACAGATCCGCAGACCGAATTGACTGACGGAGCAGGAGAGAGCGAGAGAGAGAGAGAGAGAGAGCGCATTTCTCCATGTTCTGTGTGTGTGTGATTGATCCGAGCGGGTTTGTAGGCGGGGGGGGGGCGCTGTGATTATCACAGAACGCTGCGCGGCCAGTTGAGGAGTTTTATTCAATCCGAGCACAGATATTGACTCATATTACTCGTAAAATACTTGTACTCGGCAAAAGTGCTTTATCCGTACCGGATACTCGTTTCAGCCGAGTACTCGGATCATCCCTAATAAACACATCAACTTTCTTTTTATTATTTCATCACCATTCCTTTTGTCTTCATCAAAATTCATTATGACATCAACTTTCTTTTTCATTTATGCATATACACATCAACTTTCTTTTAGATTAATGCATATACACATCAACTTTCTTTTTCATTAAGATAAGATGGTGCTTGAACATGAAGAGCTTTGTAGGTGAGAAGAAGGATTTTAAATTCTATTCTGGATTTTACAGGAAGCCAATGAAGAGAAGCCAAACCAGGAGAGATGTGATCTCTTTTCCTGGTTCCTATCAGAACACGTGCTGCAGCATTCTGGATCAGCTGAAGAATCTTTATGGACTCTTTTAAGCAACCTGATAATAAAGAACTGGAGTAATCCAGCTTAGAAGTAACAAATGAGTGGACTAGTTTTTCTGCATCAATTTTCGACAGGATATTCCTGAATCTCTGAATGTGATGACTACTGCACTGGGGAAACTTTGGTAGGCCTGGCCACGATTTCACGTCATGGAGATTTTTCCGTGAATGTCATGGAGAGTTTAACTTTGCAGAGTTTGATTGTGCGAAGTCAATACAAACAAAGAAATGTGTTTCCGCCCTGTTTCGAACAGGGGACCTTTCGCGTGTTAGGCGAACGTGATAACCACTACACTACGGAAACTGATGAAATCCAATTTTTTTGCATATTTTTGGGAAAATGCACATTTTTTATTTTATTGCAAATGTTCAAAATGCTACAAAATAGAGATTTTAAACCAGATTCAGTCACAGATGATTTGTCATGGATTTGAATGACAGCAAATATGTAGTAAACCTAAATATTTCTACATGTATTGACTGTGGCCTAAGTGTTGGAATAGCGCCACCTTTTCTTGATGTGCCAAATTTTAGGCTTGGGTATTCCTTGTTAGTATAATGGACAGTATCTCCGCCTGTCACGCGGAAGATCGGGGTTCGATTTCCCGACGGGGAGACTTTTCTACCAGCTAACCAATGCTACAAGGCCTCGAGGAAAGTGGGCCTTGGCTCAAGCTGTGTTCAGCATGGGAGGAGAACTCCTCATCCTAAACGGGAATATTTTCAAGCGATGGAAAGAGCACAACTCCTGGACATGAATGAAACGTCACAAGGCGCCGCTGGAGTTGGCACAGTTTATGTGGTTCATTTGGCTTTATCAGGCATTGATCTACAGCTTCCACTGGGGTGAATCATGAGGGGGAAAGCGGGCCTTGGCTCAGGCTGTGTTCAGCATGGGAGGAGAACTCCTGACCCTAAATGGGAATATTGTCAAGCGATGGAAAAAGCATATCTACTGGACATGAACAGCACCTCACAAGGCGCAGCAGACGGTGGGAGAGTGTCAAGTCTGGGCACTTTGTAATTCCTTTTCTGCTCTTTCCAGATTATGTTGTTCTGTAGGCTTCATCAAACAGTGATCTACAGCGCCCACTGGGGCAGATTGAAGTCCAGTGTCAAGCATTCGGAATCAAAGTCAGCCCCTCCAAATCTCAAAGCTCAGGATTTCTCCCATCGGGTTGGGAGTCAATTGCTGTCCCAAGTGAAGACGTTCTTGTATCTCAAAAGCTTATTTCAAACAGTGCAACTTTTTCCAACACAAAAACCACAATACTACTGAAACTTTGGATGGTCGCCTCCGCCTCTCACACGGAAGACTGGGGTTTTATTTCCCGATGGGGAGATCTGTCTACCAGCTGCTAATTATTTCCCAAGGCTACATCGACACTACTACATCTGCCAGAGTAGTTTGGATACGAGGCCTAACCATAGCAAAAGATACGCAATTTTTAAGAATGTATTATAGTGGATATACTCCAAGAAAGACAAAGGTTTTACAAAAGGATTGAGAATGATCCTGCTATCAAAGAAATGTGAGAGTCTCTTATAATGGACAGTATCTCCGCCTGTCACGCGGAGGCCTGTCGCATATAGGTGGCATTCGCTGACAGCATATTAATCTTTACGGTCATTGGTATGCATGTCACTTGATGTAATACAATCAAATACATAAGGCCCCACCCTAAAGGTTTGTGATACGTGGCGTGCAATTGTATGTCAATGATCAAGCTTGTTGCTGTGACCAAGAAACCACCAGCAAAATGACTGATACATCATCAGTTCCGAAATTTTCTTGGATGCCAAATATTTTTAATTCAAAGTCAGAATCCAATTGACATGTAAGAAAATTACAATACACGTCCATCTTCCCTAATTTCTAAGTAACAGGAAAATAGCCTGATAAGCATACATGTGCAGCTCAAATTTAAAAAGCCATAAAGCAAATGCTTGTGGCTTAAAGATCGAGCTCCCGCTCATAATACATCAGCCAGGTGCAGTCTCTGTGGCGCAATAGGTCAGCGCAGTCAGTTGTTAACTGAAAGGATGGTGGTTCAAGTCCACCCAGGGACGTTTTTTTTCTTAAATAACCTGGAGTTAGCCGACTCTGGGTTTATCCTTCTGCAGAAGACCATAGAGCAGCACAAAGATAACCCAAGTGGCCTTACCTCTATCAGAAGGTACAGTTCTGCAAACCATGTACACATTAATTTTTGCGGTCATTGGTATGCAGGTTACTTGATGTAATACAAGCAAATATATAAGTCCCCACCCAACAGCTTTGTGATACGTGGCGTGCAACTGTATGTCAATGATCAAGCTTGTTGCTGTGACCAAGAAACCACCAGCAAAACGACTGATACATCATCAGTTCTGGAATTTTCTTGGATGCCAAATATCTGAATTCAAAGTCAGAATCCAATTAACATGTAAGAAAAATACAATGCACAACCAGCTTCTACATTTCCGCATGAGTCAGCTTCCCCAATTTCTGAGTAACAAGAAAATAGCCTGATAAGCATACATGTGCAGCTCAACCCAAAAAGCCAATTGTGCAAATGTTTGTGGCTTAAAGGTCGAGCTCCCGCTCATAAAACATCAAACAGGCGCAGTCTCTGTGCCGCAATAGGTCAGCACAGTCGGCTGTTAACTGAAAGGATGGTGGTTCAAGTCCACCCAGGGATGTTTGTTGCTTAAATAATCTGGAGTGAGCCAACTCTGGGATTTATCCTTCTGCAGAAGACCATAGAGCAGCCCGAAGATAACCCAAGTGGCCTTATGTCTATCAGAAGGTACAGTTCTGCAAACCATGTACATATTAATCTTTACGGTCGTTGGTATGCAGGTCACTTAATGTAATACAAGCAATACATAAGGCCCCACCAAACAGTTTTGTGATACGTGGCGTGCAACTGTATGTCAATGATCAAGCTTGTTGCTGTGACCAAGAAACCACCAGCAAAAAGCCTGATACATCATCAGTCAGCTATTGCACCCCCACTGCTGCTGTATGTGCACTGTGGCTGCTGCATCAGTGAGTGGTCCAGCATACCGCAGACAAGGTTTGGGGAGTGGCCAGACCTCCACATACGGCTGGACATCTGGTACTTCATGCGAAGGCTGGCTGTCTGGTGTTCCACTGACGCTCATTCCCTCTACCCCACCTTCATGAGCTGTCTCTCTGCCTGCATGTTTAAGTTGGATGCAGGGGAACTCTCTCTGTCGCGGCGGCCAAACACAGAGCAGCTCAGGCAGGAGGGTGTGCCAACCATGACTGATCATGTGGTGGATGCAAAGATCAGTAAGAAGGAGCTGAGCCAGTACTGTCGCAGGAGGACACGCGGTGAGGAGGCCACCATCACCATCATTGAGCGGCTGCTGCAGGAGCTGGGAGGGGGAAACAAGAGGGACCTCATGGGGGTGCCACTGTTGGACCAGGTGCTTATGGAGCACATCTGGCGTGTGCAGCAACAACACGTCAAGTGCATCCAGGACCGGCCTGGTGTGCAGCTTTATATAGAGACGAGGACTATCAAGAAGGGGGGTGCGGTCCTGACCAAGTATCGCTGTGCCAGAGGGTCCACGTCTCTGGGATTCTTTCATTGCCACCTGAACAAGTTCGTTCTATCTAAGTAGTATGTGTTTCATGATTGTACTTTTGTTTTTGAATGGTAAATGGACATATTTTCAAAAATAATTTTAGAACTGTGCTGGAATTTGCTATAAAAAACCTGACCTTTCCCATTTTGACAAACTGTTTTGATCACTTGAGGCATTTCAATGAGGTCTTTGGTCTTGGACAGTTACCTTGCAATCTGAAACTGTATATCCTATTGTCTCTGGAACAATAGTTGGCAGTTGGAGGAGTAATGGCTCTTTACAATGAATATGCAAAAGAAGATGTTTACAAATTCAGTCCAGGTAAATGCTCAGCCCATATTCACACAGACCTAAACCTACTCACTTAATGCTGGTTACAATATTCTAATAATCAACAATGCCAGAGACAAATGACAAAGAGTGATAACAGTTAACAAGCATTACGTTAGTTAAGGTCCCAGTGTGTGTTACGATGTGGAGCATAGTCTTGCGCAGGTAGTGTGGCCGAGTGGTCTAAGGCGCTGGATTAAGGCTCCAGTCTCTCTGGAGGCGCGGGTTCAAATCCCGCCACTGCCATTTGCAAATGTTACATTGCTGGAAGGTAACCAATGTGATGACTTGGTTTTCAGATGTGTTGTCCCATGTGACATAGCTTAGTGAAGTACCGAAAGGCTTCTTTCTGACTCTGGTTTTTATATCTGTACTTGCAAAGCCCTGATTTTAATGACCACCCAATCGTAAGTGTTCAATGTGAAATACTCATTCATTGCCAAAATTGTAGGTAACTGTGACGGGGCGGATGTCAGCTGTCACGGTAGCGATACGCTACCTATACCATCCAAAGACTGAGACTGCAGGTATATGTTATATGCCTGTAAATGTTTAAAGTGTTCATATGTTACGTTAATTTTCACAATGTTTAAAAACATCAGTTAACCTAGCCATTCTCCATTTCCCCACAGTAATCCCATAGCTTTCTTGTGCTCACATTTTAACATCTAAAACTACAGTGATTTACATGCTACTGCTACATTCATCAATCTGTCATTCTGTTTAAAACCATACCATACTTCACAAACATTACCTAGTTACAATAACCACGCAACACTCAGATCTCTCTCACAGGTTAAACATTAGTCATATCAGCTTTGTCTTACTGGCGTCTTTGCATTCTGTTTTAAAAGTTTGCCGTGCACACCGGTTTATATAAGACGGTACGACTCCAGGGTGACAGGAAGTGACCCGTATTTTAAATTATAAAATTGTAACCCTCAAGATAGCTTGTGGCGTGTTTAAACATGGTTGATTATATCTATTTTAACATGCATACTGTATCTACACTCATTTACAATGTTTTTGTTTATTTTCTTCCCTTTCTTCATCTTTCTACACCCGCCATCTATAGCACTGGAATTAATTGGATTAGTGGGTTAGTTGGTGCTCTATAAGTGGTTTTATTTACAATTCTTAAGGTTCTCATTTGAAGAATGATTATAGGTTCAGTGTTTGTTTTGTAAGTGTTTCCCCATACCTCCAAACAGTAAGTAATTATGGAAGTATGAAGGAACAACTTGCACAATTAGCGTTGATTCAATAAATAATTGGTTTTATACAGTATAGTAATTTTTTTGGATATTTTAGCATTAATTTGGTGTATATGTGGCTTCCAACATAATTTTTCAGTGATTATGACTCCCAGAAATTTAAGGTCTTTTACTCGTTCAATTTCAATATCATTTATCTTAAGTTTTTTGTGTAAAGTTGTGGCACGATTACCAAAAATTATAAATTTAGTTTCACTAAAGTGTTAGTTTATTACCATCAAACCAGCTCATCTTTTTTAATTAATTTTCTGCTGTATCCAGAACAGATTAAATTAGTATCATCAGCACATAAAATGGTTGTCAGTGTTTTTGACACATCCCATACATTATTTATATACGTTATAAGTTAAACAACAGTGGTCCCAACACTGACCCCAGGAAACATAGTATCCGAGTTGGACTATTAATTTTCCCACGACAGCATTGGCTGTAAGTTCAGTATTTATTTCTGACGTTACTACTTGCAGTATTCCAATAGTTGCAAAGTTAGTAAACCTTTCACTCAATAATCATTGAATTCACATTTTTTTGCGTTTCTCTGCTATCAATTCTATCTCGAGTCTAGCACGCTTCCGCTACGCCACTCTGCTGAAATTTACCCCAGGTGGGACTTGAACCCACAATCCCTGGATTAGGAGGCCAGTGCCTTATCCATTAGGCCACTGGGACTTTACGTAACTGAATTTCACCAGTTCAGGACAAATACATATACAGTTCTGGAGACGTAACAAAAAGTAACCTTGACCTTTGACCTCCAAAATCAAAATCAGTTCATCCGCGACTCCAAGTGGTTATGTATGCCAAATTTCACATTGAACATTTAAACCTCCAAAATCTCATCAATTGATCTGCGAGTTCATGTAAATTCTTTTGCCAAATTTAAAGAAAGTCCCTCCCGGGGGTCCTGTGTTATCACAGTCACAAGAATGGGAAGTGCGTATGTATGTAGAGATGGACGGACGACCCAAAAGCATAATACTTCTAGCAACAGCTGGCGCCGAGACATAACAAGAGACAAAAAAGAGGTGGGGGAGACAGAGATAAGCCCTGACAGAGAAGAGAACTACAGACAAAAGATGTGAAATAGTGCCAAGTGTGAACACAAGAATTGGAAAAAAATTAGATCTATGAAGGACAAACCTTTCTTAAGCAACATGTCACCCAGAGGCTTTCCCCCTCAGAAACACCAAGGCTAAGACAAGTGGCCAATAGTTTACTTCTTTTTCACAGGTAGGGGTCCCCATAGAAATCTTAACCGATCAGAAAACTAACTGAACATTGAAGGAGGCATACTCCCTGTTAAGGACCTGGGGCAATAAAACAACACCTTACATAGTTTGTGGCTTCATGAACAATATTGTGTTATCTCATAGGTACTGGAAGCCACCCGTCTTCACCAGTGCATTTCTCAATGCCCAGATGTGTTACAAGATTTAAAAAGAGCGTTGTATTGTTCAGCAGAAGGCAACAGATGTGTTGCTTTTTGACTAGATTTACACCATAGCAGTGCAAGCATTTTGCCCAGGCTTGATTTTAAGCCACCGCCATGTTTTGAAACCATATATAACATAAATATTACATTTTCACCCAGGTTTCTTCTCTTATTCAATGATCTCAGAAAAAGTAAAAAAAAATATGAACATATTCAGGGGATGTAGCTCAGTGGTAGAGCGCATGCTCTGCATGTATGAGGCCCCGGGTTCAATCCCCGGCATCTCCAACAGGTGTTATTGTTCGGTCTGTAAAAGAGCTGCAAATGCTCTTATTCTGAAAGAGAAAAGTATTCAAAGGCAATCTCCTTGTGTTCATGGTAATTAATGCAAAAATCAGTCTAAATGACTAGCTGTGTTGCAAGATTTGCAGTGAACAGTCCATTGCCCAGTGATGGTGGTTTAGTGGTGAGCATAGCTACCTTCCAATCAGTTGACGTGGGTTTGATTCCCAGCCATCGCAGTAGTTTTCGTTGTGTGTTTTCTTGCTTTATTTGTCAAGATTAGCCAGAAAGGTTACTTGTCCAACCCGATTTGATAAAATACTAGATCTCTGTTATGGTACAAATAAGGGAGCATATCAATCAATCAAGCTGCCTCCATGAGGATCCACAGACACAGGGAGTGCTCTGCGATTTGCACTTTGCCCGTGTCTGGAAACTACTACTAATCAATTGAAAAGTTTATCAACAGAGCAGCAAGCAGAAGAAAGGCAACAGGTGTGTTACTTTTCGACTATGATTTATACCATAGCAGTGCAATCATTTTGCCTAGGTTTGATTTCCAGCCACAGCAGTTGCATTTACAGGTTTTGAAGCCATATTCACATTAACATTACATGTTTTACCCAGTTTTCTTCTTTTATTCCGTAATATTTCAATTTCCTTGCGGTTAGTCATCCCAAAAGGATTAATAAAGATAAGTCTTAGTCTGTCTCAGAAAAAAATTTAAAAAATCTGAAAATCTTCAGGAGATGTTTATGGTAATAGAAGACTATTATGGTAGAGTATTTTAAAAGAGCTGCAAAAGATATTACCTCCTGTGGTAATCTGACTGGTAGGGTTTTAGACAGGGGTGCACATAACCTTTCCAGTGAGTTACTCAGGTGATTACCAGGAAATGGTGTTTGGTACTCACTCCTTATGCAGCGAAGTCTTAATAAGTGCAGTCTTCCCCACTGTCCTCTTCAGTGTCGTCCCCACTGTCCTCTTCAGCGTCGTCCCCACTGTCCTCTTCAGTGTCATCCCCACTGTCCTCTGCTTCAGCTTCCTGCATGGTGATGAAGATGCTGCAGATGCACGTCCCTGTCCTTGGTTGAGCCTCCGATTAGCTGTCTCCATCCACAGGTCAACAGCTTGCTTTGGGTTAAACGTCTCTGTGGTCTGCTTTGACAGGTGAATGTGCATCAGGGCTGAGAGACAAGCATGTGACAGACGAGATCTGTACTTGGTTTTTATTATGTTAAGATGTGAGAATCCCCTCTTACAAGCTGCACTGCCTAAAGGCAGTGTAAGAGACAGCTTAACCACCTTGTTGGAGTAAGCATCTGGGTTACTTGTATTTACTATTTGGACCAAGTCATACACAGAAGAGGCTCCCAGGCGTTTTCCTGCCTGCTTTAAGCGCATCCATTCTGTCACAGTGGTGTCTTTGTCAAGTTGCAAGGTGGCCTCATATTGAAAATGTTGCAAACTGTTGTGTTTCCAAAACTGTGGAGATCTTGCATTTCCTGAGGCCATGTTGAAGGATCAAATACTAAGAAATGATCACATGACTTAAGGGAGTCATATCTGCTTTCAAACTCTTCAATTAATCCCCTGAGTAAGTTTGATTTGTCTATGTCAGCATCAGCATTAGAAACAGTGTGTGCCCTTTGGCCTTTACCATCAAGCAGAAGTGTGAACTGTCCAATGGCCACCATGTGTTCATCCTTACATTCTCCAATGGTCAGTTTTTCCTTCTGGAACCTAATGGATGTGGTCTTTAAAATGTTGCCAATGTCAAGCATGTTTGACAGAATGCACTGAAAACGCTCTGTGCAGATATGCTGCATGTCACTGTTATCACTCGTAGCCAGTTGTGTTTTATTGGCTGGCAATAGTCTTGATATTTTTAACAGTGTTTCATGCCTCCATGCAGACCATCTGATATTATGAAACTTACCCAGTTTCACAAAGGAAATCCCATTTTCTTTACATTGCTTCTTCAGTGCAGCAGATTTTTTTGCTCCACTTTTTTGTAAATAAAACTGCAGCAGCTTGACCACAGAGCGATTAAATGTCTCACAGTAAGGAAAGTTGCAATCAGCTGATTTTACGCAATTCTCCAATGGGTGCACAGAATGTGCACAAGGGAGTCTCCAACCGCAGCAAGTTGCCGGAGTTTTGGCACAACGCCGTTGTAGATTCCGACGTTGACAGCCATCTGTACACACAGCGACCAACTGTGTTGTCCAGTCATCCAAGCCTGAGTCCTGGAAAAGTCTCACAAGTCCGTCTATTATGGCCTGCGCAGTTCGGTCAGCACCCAGTTCAATCAATCCAATAAAGTCTGAGGTAAACTCTCTGTTGCTGGACACAGACACGATGTAAATGATTTCCTGCTCAGTTTTTGTGATGTCCTCAGATCTATCAAAAAGTAGCCCCCAAAACTCAGTAGACTGCAACCTGGCTCGTAACTCCCCTCTGATGGTGTGAGTGATGCTCTGCATTATCCGTGCGCCCGCTTCACATTAGATTCAACTTTATTGTCATCACACATGTACAGGTACAATGCAACGAAATACAGTTCACATGAATGATATACACCTCCGACATTTACTCCTAGCCGCTTCAGTAACGGAATATCCTCAGAATAGGAAGACATGGGACATGCGTGTTTAGCTTTATGGAAGGCAACAAGAAAAATATTAAACAGAGCTTGCTGCTGTTCTTCATTCAGCTTGTCCTGGACATTTCGTCTCGGCTAGCTTGTTTATTAGCAATGGCTTGCGCCACATTCGTGTGCTCCTTGCTCTTTTCATGTTTGTCAAATAAAGGATGGTTGAAATTCTTTGAGCCTTTATAAAACGCACCTGTTTTGTCCGCTAGATGTGGAATCTTGCACCACATTTTCAGTGCGCTCATCGGCTCTGGCTCCATTTGGCGTTTCTTTGTAGTTGGCGAAACACCAAAAAAGCTGCTTAATGTCTGTTGCTTTTTGGACTTCTTTGACCGTAGTTTGCAAGCAACATGTCATATGTAAGGTTAGATGAGAAGATCAGTCAAGTACGCAAAGGCGCGTAGTAACACAAGTGGCATTACGCATTCCCGATTTTTGTCGCGCATGCGTACTTGCGTACCAGTTATGTGCACCCCTGGTTATAGAACGTAGTGGTAGACTAAGACCTCCTGTGACAGAAACTAAGCGGTATGCTCTCTCTTTTCTGCTCAGACTATCAGACAGCACAACAAGCACTTTAATTGTAGTATATTTATTGTATTACGCTCCAGTTTTTAGGGTGTTACGGCGGGTATGAGCACTGTAGTTTCCTCTTAAGCAGATGGAGACTTCACTTCAGACACTTGCAGCAGATGTTTAACATCAACAGGCTGGAAATAGAATTTATGCTAATGTAAAGCATGGTAAATAGGTAAATTTGGAAAATCTGTGATTCACATTTTGAGGGAAGGTTTGGGAACTTGTAGCAACCAAGGCTCCAACAGCTTACAGGTTGTAAAGTTAAACATTTGGTAAACATTGCAACTATCTTTTATGTGAGCTTCCTGATTACTCACACATTGATTATCACATGTAACACTTGTGATTGGCTGGTGTTTTAAAGAAAAGGGCATTGTGAGTACAGATAAACATCAGTAAGGAGTCTACCAAGTTGCCTCTTATCATTTTAGTTTGGACTCCCAGTGAGGCTTACCACGATGGTTTGGACTGGGTCAACTAGGGTTTTCTGCTGCTCTCAAGCAGACAGCTGTACTCACTCTGGTTTCTCTTCATAACACACAAGTCTTTCACCATTTACTAAAGACTTCCTTGGAGGGGAACGCCGATGAGTTGAAACTATTTTTGATAGACTTTGCTGTTGGGCCGATTCTTTTGTAATTGTGAAAAACAATTTTGCTATTCTTAACTAGACTCAGATTCTTTACAGCTGCTAAATAATAGAAGCAAGACCCTTGCCCATTTTCATGGGCCGTGGACAGCTACTGAGATGACAGGACTCCCCCTGACTGTGACTCGGACCGACCAAAAAATCCTTGGGGTAAAATTTGATCAGGAAGGGGGTTGGGAAAACAAATTGGCTAGACACGGTAGGGAAAGTTAGGCAGAGATTAAGGTACTGGAGACTTAGAGGACTGACACTAGAAAGAAAGGTTTTAATCATCATCAGTGATTTTACCTTTGATTTTACTCATCAGCTCTGTTTTCATCCCACCCAGAAAAGAGAGGGAAAGAGTGCAAAGAAGAGAGATGAGTAAGTAAAAGCTATACACATAACAGCAGCCATGCCACCATCCAGAAACCTAAGACTGCAGCTATGGCACGGTTCTGTATGGGCTCAAACCTCAGAAGATTAAAGACCTTACCCTCTGATTTTAAAGTACCTGGGTCTTTTACCCTGCCATCCAACTTATGCTTTTATCCAGACATTTCTAAAATGTTTTCACCTCGAGCAAGAAGAAGTGTATGTTTTAACAAATTATCGCTCTCTCATTTCAGTTGTGCAGGAGCAGGAACCTGTGAGTCCAGTGCGTGGGCTGGCTTTTGACGAGCCCTCAACTGTTTGGTGCAACATGAATCCTTCGGCTCTCCCAAAACAGACTCCGGGACTTGTCATGGATGGTGGCTCATCAGATCCTCCCGGTCAGATTGGTTATGCACTCCCGGGGCATGTCAGCACACACATCCTGCCCCCGACCTGGATGTGGCGACCCCGAGTCGGTGAGGCATTTGCTCTGGGAGTGCAGCGCTATTGTGGACTTGTGGGCAACGGCCGGCTCCTTGCAATTCCCGTACTTACCAGCAAGGGAAGTCCTCACAGCTTGTGCTATATGGGGCGAGCCCAAAGAAACAGATACCAGCATGTGACTTTATAAGTTGCCGCCAAAGTTGCCATTTGGACCTCCAGAAACTTGTTGGTAAGAAAACACATGCAGATCCCCCCGTGGCTGTGATCAGGATGGCTGCAATATCTAAGTAGTATGTGTTCATGATTGTTCTTTTTTGAATGGTACATCAACAACTGTGCTGGAATTTGCAATTAAAAACATGACCTTTCCCATTTTGACAAACTGTTTTGATCACTTGTGGTATTTCAGTGAAGTCTTTGGTCTTGGACAGTTACCTTGCAATCTAAAACTGTATATCCTATTGTCTCTGAGCAATAGTTGGCAGTTGGAGGAGTAATGGCTCATTACAGTGAATAGCAAAAGAAGATGTTCACAAATTCAGCCCAGGTAAATGCTCAGCCCATATTCACACAGACCTAAACCTACTCACTTAATGCTGGTTACAATATTCTAATAAACAACAATGCAAGACAAATGACAAAGTGTGGTAACATTTTTTAATAAAGTATTGGCATTTTTCAATAAAGTATTGGCTTTTTCCACAGTCCCTGTATATGTCACGGTGTGGGGGTCAGACAATTGCAGGTAGGGTGGCTGTGTGGTCCAAGGCTGAATTAAGGCTTCTGTCCCTCTTGAGTTGTGGTTTCAAATCCCACCACTGCTGTTAGCAAATGTTACAGGCAACTCTCTTCTTAAACCAGAGGTTCAACGATTGGCTAAACCCTCCTTTCCAGCACTGTGGAGTACACTTTACCAGGAAGGCTGAGCATGTGATACCCCTGTAATGAGCACACACCCTCTGATCCCCCTTTTCCGAAGAGGGGACCCACCACCCTGTTCTTGCACTGCCACAGACCTCCACGCTATGTTGGAGAGGACATAAGTACATAAGTATAAGACATCTGATACAAACAAAGTCTGTATCAGACTGTATCAGACTTTGTTAGTCGATAGAAGACGTTGTTGGTTTTCCGAAGACATGAAACAAGACACAGTGTGTAGTGGTTACCAGTTGAAATGACTCTGTTTTGGTTTTAACCCTGAGTTAACATCAGAGTTCTAGAGTCTCGCATCATCATTGGTGCCTTTGATCCTTTGATGCGGTGATGTCACACTGAACACAAACATTCCAACAGTTGGTTTTTGTTTGGGTTTTAAATTTTCTGTAGAATTCAAAAAGGGGGCGGGGCTATTCCAGGCACGCCTGGTTCCACAATTTCATTCATATTTGCTCTCACTCTGCTCTATATACCCTCAACATGTAGGGAGAGCAGGAACATTTTTTCAATTAAACATATTTACAAAGCAGTCGTATCGCAATGAAAGCTAGATATTTAGTCACTATAGCAACCTACACGTGTCATCTGTCAAATACAGTTGGATTTTCAGCTTTGAACAAATCGTTCAGAGTTTATTACAGAAAAAGTGGGACGTGCATAATGTTTTTGTCATCCTCATATAAACTTCACATAACTTTAATATATTTTTACTATATATCATGATGGTACTTCGTAAGCTGTTATTTTAGAGTGATTCAGGGCTACACATCTTTGTGAATGTCTGGTAACAACTAATTGCCGTCATCATGAACCGGTTGTATGAAATATATTGAATGCATTGTGGATGATTTAGTCCTTTTTAAAGCTAGAACAGAAGGTTTTTCCCAATTAAATCATGTTTTATGGTGGATATGTTGTTTCACCAGTGTTTACGTGGGTTTAAACCACCGGACATCCAAATAACCCCCCAGCCCGTCAGTCTCCATAGGATTACATGGGAAAAACTCGACCCCAAATAATTTTTATCTTTGTAAAACTGCTTTTCCATGTCTCACCTTGATAAATTTTGTATAAACACAGATATTTGTGCATTCACTTAAAATCCATGGAGTAACAGCCAGGTGGGGACGGTTGAAACAGCTGTTTATCAATATCCCTCTTCATATGAACTACCTCTTCACCCCTTTCCCTATGAGTGTTTTCTTCTTCCCTCTCACCATCATCATCTTCATCTTCTCCTCCTCAGTCTGTTGAACACTTTCCGACGTTCCCGCATCCTCTTGGACGTCAGCGTGTTCCTCCATGTCAGCTGCAACAAAGATAAAACACATTAATTGTGATATACCTTTGTTCTCACAATGATTATTTTATAAGACAAGAAACCATTATTGTTGACAGTTTCCATATTACTGTCCAAATCCAATCAACATGTGCAACATTGTAAACAGACTGTTTACACAGAAGGACAGTTACATTTATAATGAATATCAGAACCATAATATTGATGTTCAACTTCCTGAACTACTCCCGATAACATTAGTTTAAATGTACTTTAGTAAGACGGTTTTTACTTCAGTTTAACAAATACTACAATCACCCATACAACCACAGTTTATAAATGGGACAATATGCTACTACATCACCAAATACTTTTACTCAGTTAACATTAAATAAGGAATTAACCTTTTACTGTAATCATAAGTCTTGATAATTAAATATTATTGTATTCTCGTAACAACCATCACACAACACGCACACACACAAAACATAAGTAATACATGTTTACACTTACTACACATAAATCCTAACGGTTTATCAGCACTAGGAAATAACTGTTTATAAGCTAATAGAGTGTATGCTACTTTTAATTGAATACTGTCATTTCCTTGACCCAATATTTCACTTTTAAATAAACAATTTAACCAACACAATACTACTTGCTGTACACAACTGTAGTGCTGTCTGACAGATTGCACCTTTTCATTAGACACTTCAGCGATTTTCATTGGAGATGCTCTAAGGAACACAATAGTCACATTATAGACGTTTGAGGTGGTGATGACGCACACATG